>NW_006494613.1:3901591-3940228 GCF_000325575.1 Pteropus alecto | reverse complement strand
AAAAAAAAAAAAAAAAAAAGAGCAGGAAGCCATTAAGAGAAAATTTATTGAGGTAAGAAAAACAATAGGATAAGATGAAACATGGAATGAGATACTCCAATTCAGAAAAAGTAAAAATGTAATTTTTTCTAAAACACACATGGAAAGCTCACTTTAATATAATAATTGAAGGAAGAAAGAGATTAAAATTATAAAGGAAACAGATATGGGGCAGGCAATGATGATTCAAATAAAAAATCATCAGTGTTCCTCTAGGTAGTGGGGAGAAATTTTGGAGAGGGTGAAAGTAGTAGTTGGAATAATTAAGAAAATTGTATACCAGGGCATCCAAACTGAAAGGCTCATCAAAAGTATAGAAAATGAGTTAGTCAGACTCACCAAGAGTCTTTCTAGAAAGTGGTTTGGGTTTCAATGAAAGAGAAAAGTATACTAAAAATATCAAGGCAGAAAATCCAGTTTACAAATTGAGAAATGAAGTTATGATGACTTCAGATTTGTCTTCTAAAATAATAAATCAGACAGATAAAAGTGTAATGAATGCATATTATAAGTGGAAATGTTTGTGGCCTAATAATTTTATATTCTTCCTAAAGTATACCGCTCATAAATGACATAGTACAGTTCCTGATGTCATCACTGTTAAATAAATGCTAGATTTATTGAAGACAAGATACATAGAAACTCACAGTATAAAAAGATTGAAAGTGAGCATGGAAATAAGTTAGGCACAGATATAAGTATAAACATTATAAAATGAGTAAAACGTAAATTCAATATCAAAAGTCATTCTTGTTCAGATATTCAATAAGTATAAGTCAATATTCTAATAAGATGGAAATATAGATTGAAAGAAGTATAGAAGAAGTAATAAGCGTGGTACAAAAATCTCCTAACTGAGGGATTCAAAAGATGTCAAATTTTTAACTTTAATAAATAAATAAGTATGGGTTTTGAAAACCTTAAATGCTAACCACCGCACTACATAAAACAGTACACCTAACTTCCTACACACTAAAAATTATAAAAATACAGCAAACAGTATACATATGCCAATGACAAAACAAAATGGTAAAGGATATAGAAAGCATAAAACAAAATGATAAATTTACACTAAAGAAAAACTATATATGATATATAGTTATATAAATTTATAGACTGCCTATTAAAAAGCAAAGAATCACAGCTTTCATAGAAAAAAATAAAACTTGCCTATAACATATTTGAAAGAAGTGGATAGAAAATTTTAAATAGAGAAGTGAATATATTCTATTCCAAATAAAATAAAAAGAAAGTAGGTTGATGTATTAGATTTAAATTCCAATTCATCACCCTTTCCTGAATCCATTCCATTTGCTTTGTTATATTCCTACTACAGGTAGGGAAATTTGTCCCACTTCTTGATATAGACACAAGTAATATGGTTTCCCCTGGAAAATAGGACCTTGGTAGATGTAATACAGGCAGAGGCTTTCACGTTAGGCTTAGCCTCCCCCACCTTTGTCATCACTATGAAAGTGTCACTGGTCTAGCCTGCTAGAAGAGGATGTAAAAGAGCTAAGTTCTTCAGTTGTGCTGGTCTCACTGGCTGATAGCCAATTAACAGACAAACACACTAGTGAAGCAAACCAAGAAGAGTAGTGCCACCTAATTCCCACCTAACTCTACAAGTGTAAGTAATAACTGCTTTATGTCAAATGCCACTAAGGATCTGGGGATTTTTTTTTGTTTCATTTTGTTTAGCTTTATTGTGACATCATCTACTTTTTCTCACTGGTAATATTAATATCAGGTAAAAAAAATAAAAAAAGTTTTTAAATGACACGAAAAGTTAAGTAGAGTACTGTAAAACTCTCAAAGAGCATTGAACTGATTCAACTCTGGTATATTTTTAGGAATGGAAAAAAAGTTCTAGGTATCAAAAACTTATGGGAACCCCCAATAAAATTATCTATAAGTGGATTTCTCAGCAGAAACTTTGCAAGCTAAGAGGCAGTGAAATGATATATTTAAAGTGGTGAAAAAGAAAAACTTCCAACCCAGAATTGTATAACCAGCAAAACTGTCCTTCAAAAATGAGAATAAAATTAAAAATCCCCAAACAAAAGCTGAGGGAGTTCATAACCACTAGACCTGCTCTACATGAAATACTAATGACAGTCCTTCAAGATGAAATGAAAGAACATTAGACACTAACTCAAAGTCATATGAAAACATAGTTTTCTGGTAAAGACAAATGATAGACAAATATGAAAAACAGTATTACTGTAATTTTGATTTGTCATTCTACTTTTTACTTTATTTTAAAAGACAAATGCATAATAATAGTTATAAATTTATGTTAATAGGTATACAATATATAGATATAATCTGTGACATAAATAACATAAAGTGAGGGAAGCAGAGCTGTAAAAGCATAGAGTTCTTATGTAAAAGTTAAATTTTTATTGAAGTCTTTATTGTTATTAAGTTAAGTTAGTATCAATTTAAGACAGATTGTCATAACTTTAGGATGTTATATATACTCCCCATGATAACCAAAAAGAAAATATCTATAAAAGATACACAAAAGGAAATGAAAAGGGAATCAAATATGTCACTATGAAAAATCAATGAAACACAAAGAAATACAGTAATGGAAGAAATGAGAGACAAAATAAAAAGCTATAAGACGTACAGGAAATAACAAAATGGCAAAAGTCGTGTTTTACTATAAGTAATTACTTTAAATATAAATGGATTAACTACCCCACCACCAACCACAATCAAGACACAGATTGACAGAATGGGAAAAAAAAGTAAGATCCAAATATATACTAATTATAAGAGACTCACTTTAGATCTAAAGACATGCATAGGTTAAAAGTAAAAGAATAGAAAAAGATATTCAACATAAATAGTAATCAAAAGTAAGTGCATCCACATTTCTTGAAGTATGATTCACAATAGCAGAGATATGGAAATAACTTAAATGTCCTAAATGATGAATGAATAAAAAATATGGTATATATAGACAATGGAAAATTATTCAGCCATAAAAAAAGAAGAAAGTTCTGCCATTTGGGGCAACATAGATAAAGCTAGAGGGCATTATACTAAGTGAAATAAGCCAAACAGAAGGAAAAATACTGTATGGTATCACTTTTATGTGGAATCTAAAAATAAAAAGACAATTTTAGAGAAACAGAATAGAATGACAGTTACCAGGGACTGGGGGAGGAAGAAGTGGGAAGTTATAGGTCAAAAGGTATAAACTTTCAGTTAAAGAGTAAGTTTTGAGGATCTAATACACAGCATAGTTACAACATTTAATAATATGACATTGTATACTTAAAAAATTCTGAGAGTAGATCTTAAGCATGCTCATCATACACAAACACACACACACAGAGTTAATTATGTGGGATAATGGATGCGTTAATTACTTTGATCTTGGTCATCATTCCACAATGTATATGTATATCTGTATACATACACACACACACACACACATATATGTCAAATCATCATGTTGTACACTTTAAATGCATACAATTATATTTGTCAATATTCCTTAATAAAGTTAGGGGAAAAAGAGAGAGCATAGAACAGATATGGCTATATTCGTATCAGAGAAAACAATTTAAGTTAAAAACTCTTATAAGAGACAAAGAAGGGAGAAATTTAAAATGGTGTAGATGATAGAGGCTCTGTTCATCACTCTGGTGACCAAATCAAACTTGTGATGGAAACAAAGGGCAGCAGCAAAGAAAAATTACCTGGGATCTAGATGAATAAGCCATACAACTAGGAAGAAATCCAAAAAATCACTCTGCAACAACAGAAGGTAGGACGGGGTGAGGACATGGTGCTGCCCAGTCTCAAGAGGCTGATTGAGATGGAGGCTGCTGCAGCAGCAGCAGAAACCTCTTAAAGGAGCCGTGTCTGCAAGCAGATTTTTGCGATAACGGACCTGTTTGCTCTGAGCACCAGTACTCATTCGGCTGCGCGCAGCAGGTACGAGGGACTTACAGGGAGATATTGTAGGAATGAGGACCAAAGTGAGACTCGCTCAGTACAGCAGTGCCCATAGTATTCATTGTTCCCTGTTGAGCCCTCCCCCCTACTAGTACACCAGACACAGCGCCGCCATAACTGTAACATCATCAAACTGGATAACAGAGGTCGCTCTGCCTAGAGGATTCCCTGAAACCCCGTCTCCCCCAACTCGCGGCCCCACCCAAGACACATCCAGATGTGTCCTCAGTGAGTCAGGTGCTCCTTGCTGAGACTCACACTGGAGGCAGCTGGCCTTGGTTTCTGATGTGGCCTTTTGAGGCAACTATAAGCACAGCATTGGTGGATTACTTGCTGAATCTTAAAAGGTGGCCCCAGAGGGGTAGAGGTTTGGGCTAAGTTTGACCTGCAGCTGAACTCCTCTTAGGACTGTGCCACTGGATACCTACTTCACAAATCCACACTAATAAGACCAGGAGACTTAGGAGCTTTGCTTAATACATAGAAACAGACGCAGAAAGGCAGCCAAAATGGGAAGACAAAGAAGCAGAAACCATATGAGAGAACAGAACAGAGATCCAGATATAATGGAGTCAAGTAATCTAACAGATGCAGAGTTTAAAACACTGGTTATAAAGATGCTCGATGAACTTTTGGGAAGTGTAGATAAATTCAGTGAGAACTTCAACAAAGAGATAAAAAATATAAAAATGGAAATGGAAATTATAAAAGGAAACCAGTCTGAAATGAAGAACACATTATCTGAGAAGTATATTAAATGGAATAAACAAAGGAATAAGCGAAGTAAATAAATAAAAGGATCAAATGCCCTGTCTAGAGGACAGGAAAGTCAATCAGGACACTCAATCAGAATGGCAAGAGGTAAGAGGCCAAGACTATAAAAATAATTTAAGGAGCACATGGGGCACTATTAAGGGTCCAAATATTCATCTAATCGGTGTAACTGAAGAAAATCAAGATGTTGAACAGCTGTTTGAAAAAATAATAATGGAAAACTTCCCTAATTTGGTGAAGGAAATGGACATAAAACCCTAGGAAGCTCAGAGAATTCCAAAAATCAGGGATCCAAAGAGGCCTATACCAAGACATATCATAATTAAAATGCCAAAGGTTAAATACAAAGAGAGACTCTTAAAAGCGGCAAGAGAAAAGCAGTTAGTTACCTACAAGGGAGAACCCATAATACTGGCAGCTGATTTCTCAAAAGAAACTATGCAAGACAGAAGGGCTTAGCAAAAGATATTCGATAGGATGAAGACCCAGGATCTACAACCAAGAATAATTTATCAAGCACAGCTATCATTTATAGCTTAAAGGACAGATAAAGAGCTTCCCAGACAAAAATAAGCTAAAAGAATTTATCACCACCAGGCCAGTATTACAGGAAATGTTGGAGGGACTTCTTCTAGAAGAAAAAACACGTATCAAAAACAGGAATAAAGAATAGTAATAACTACATTCCTATCATAAGTACCTTAAATGGAAAAGAATTAAGTGCTTCAACCAAGGGATGGAATGGCTGAAAGGATAAGAAAACAAGACTCCTACATATGAAAAGGAAGGGGATGGAAAAAGATATTGCTGTGATGAACCAGAAGGTATTTAAGTCGGATAGAAAAAAATAAATACTGTATGATTTCACTTATATACAGAATTTAAGGAATAAAAAGAACAAACTAACCAAAAACAGACTCACAAATATAGTGGAAAATTTGATGATGGACAGAGGTGAGGGGTGTTTGGGGAACTGGGAGAATGAGGTGAAGGGTTAATGAAGTACAAATTAGTAGCTGATGGATGGTCACAGGGATGGGAAGCATGGCATAAGGAATGCAATTAGCATTAATACATTGGCTAGGTGGTGGTCAGGGGAGGGAAGGAGCAATTGGGGGGATCATTTTACTAACTATATAGATGTCTAACCAATGTACTGTATACTTGAAACTAATTAAAATTTAATAAATAAATAAATAAAAAGAGACAAGGATATTATAGATCTAAAACTATAAAATTTTTAGAAGAAAACATAAGGAGAAAACTTTGTGACACTAGATCTGACAATTTCCCAAATCTTACAAAAAAAAGCACAAAGAGAAAAAAATTAGAGAAATTGAAATTCATCAGAATTAGAAACTTTGCATCACAAAACATTATAAACAGAGTGAAAAGGCAACCCATATAACAGGAGAAAGTGTTTACAATTCATACATCTGATAAGGGATTTATATCTAGAATATATAAAGAACAATTTGACAATAACAACAAAAACAAACAACAACCTAATTAAAAAATGGATGAAGTTTTGAATGAACCTATAAATAAAGATATACAAAGGGCCAATATGCACATGAAAAGAAGCTCAACATCTCTGATTACAGAAATATAAATCAAAACCACAATGATATGCCATTTGAAATCCATTACAATAGCTACCATAAGAAAAATAAAAAACTAACAACCGTTGGCAGGAGTATAAAGACTGTGGAACTACTAGAGCTCATGTGTTGCTAATAGGGATGCAAAATGGTGCAAATGCTGTGGAAATGGTATGATGCTTCTTCAAAAAAGTTAAAAGTAGAATTACCATACAATACAGATATTCCATATGTGAGTATATACCCGAAGAACTCAAAGAGATATTTATACACCCACATTCATGGGAGCATTATTCACAGTAGCCAAAGTGTGGAAGCAAGACAAGTATCCATCAATAGATGAATGGATAAACAAAATCTGGTATACACATACAATGGAATGAAAAGGAAGAAAAGTCCAATGTGTGTCACAACATGGGAGAACTTTGAAGACAGTACACTAAATGAAATAAGCCAGTCACAGAAATACAAATACTATTATTTGTATTTCTGTGACTGGCTTATTTCACTTACAAACTCCATTTGTATGAGGTACCTTAAGTACCTCATACAAACTCCATTTGTATGAGGTACCTTAAGTAGTCAAATTTATAGACATAAAGTAGAATAGTGGTTACCAGAACTGGAAACAAGTGGCAAATAGAGAGTTACTGTTGAATGGGTACAGAGTTTCAGTTAGGGAACATGAAAAAGTTCTAGACATGGATGGTGGTGACAGTGTGTATGTATATTCACAACAATGTGAACAACCTAATGACACTGAAATGTAGACTTAAAAATAGTTAAAATTGTAATTTTTTAATGTATGTTTTACTACAATTAAAACAACAATGAAAATGTACAGAATCCAATTCCTGTCATTATGAATACCTGATTTCCAGACTTGCCTTGCTTCTGCAAACAACTAGAACACTGGATAAAATAGAAGGAAAAAAGGACATGGTTCCATAGTGTAGCAGTTAGCACATCTGCTTTACACACAGAAGGGCCTGAGTTCACGCCCCAGTGGAGCCAAGGTCCATGGTCTATGGCTATGCCATCCTGAACAAGCTCGATGTCTGATTTCAAAAGCAGGGTCAGGCCTGGTTAGTACTTGGATGGGAGACCACCTAGGAAGACCAGGTGCTGTAGGCATAAATAATAATAAAAAATATATATGGAAAAATAAGTTTAGACATTATATAAGAAACACAGGACTATGATCTCCGAAAGAAAGGAAACAAATTATTTGAACCCTATAACTAATACTTTTTACCTGCGAGTAGTTTCCACACTGCAATGCAGTAAGGCTGAACCCAAGGAGAGCACGGTGGTGTTACCAAGTTAGAGAGAAACTGGAGTTTGGGAGGTTAAAGCAACTAGAATTTATTTTGGAGTGCCACAAAGGAAGGAGCCATGCAGAGGCAGAGCTCTAAAATCAGCAGATGGGATCCTGTGAGTGGGTTGCAAAGGGTGAAACTCCACAAAGAGATGTAATCTGAACAATTCCAAAGGTCACAATGTGCTCGAACACAATAAAGTCCCAACTAGCCAGAGTAGAATGACCTTAATGAATGTCATGGATTATCTAGAGACCCTAGAAGGGTCGGACTTAGTTTTAAGGGATCTAAACTAGCTCTAGAGTAAAAGAGACCCATCATTTCTCTCTCTCATTCTCTCAACTCTGCTTTCTTTGATCCAGCTTCTTTCTCTGGCAGGCAGGATGCTATTTATATTAAATATTGAGAGAAAATATTAACAATCTTGAGGTAAGCAAAGATTTCTCAAACAAGATTATAAAGTGTGAAAGAAAAAATGATAAATTGGACACTGTCATAATGAAACATACCTTTACCTAAAAGGACATTGACAAGAATATGAATATATAGGCTTGCAATATGTACATCTGAAAAGTACCTGAATGTATCCAGAATGTGTGTTTATACATACACATATATATAAAAGAATAAGATAACTCAATTTGTAAAAATTGACAAAAGAATTGAAGACACTTCACAAAAGATGGTATAATGGCCAATAAGCTCATGATATGCTCAACATCATTAGTCCCTGGGAAAATATAAACTAAACCAAAATAATAAGCCATTACACACCCACTAAATGAAATGAAAATATAAACTAAACCAAAATAATAAGCCATTACACACCCACTAAATGACTAAAATGAAAAGACTGACAAAACCAAGTATTGGTGAGGATGTAAAACAACTTGAAGCATCCTACATTACCGAGGGAAATGTCAAAATTGTGCAATACTTTGGAAAACAGCTTAGTAGTTTCTTATAATGTTAAATATGCACTTATATGACCCCTAAAACTTCACTTCCAAATGTTATGCATAAGAAATGAAAACATTTGCCCACAAGATTTGCAAGTTCATAAAAGTTGTTTTGTTTTTTTTTCATAAAGAAACCAAATTGGAAATAATCTACATGTCAATTAAAAGGAATATGGATAAACAAAATGTGGTGTATCTATATAATGTAATACTATCCAGCCTATATAGGTAAAAACTTTGATGAATCTCTAAAACATGATGCTGAACAAAAGACTCTAGAAGCAAAGAAAGTATATATTGCTTAATTCCATTTATGTGAAATTCTATAAAAGAGATATCTAATCTAGAGTATCAGAAAGCAGATGAGGGGAAGGGGAATGATTGCAAAGAGTTAACTTTTGGGGATGGAGTAAATGTTGTATATCTTGATTAATATGATTGTTATATATCATAAAATATGGTGAACATATTTTTCAAAACTCATCAAAGTGTACTTAGATGAGTACCTTTTATCATATGTAAATATACCACAGTAAAGTTAAAAATCTTATAGCATAACAAAGGTCTAATATTTTTGCAAAGCATACCAAAATACAAAGCTTAACAAACCAGTTTTAAAAGCTAGAATAACTCTAACATCAAACATAACAAAGGGAGGAGTGCAAATATATATATGTAAACCTAGCCACTTAAAAATGGAGTCAGAATTGCCATCCCAGAGTGACTGCCTTGCAAGTCTTACTCTTCAAATTTTTGGAATGTTAAAATGGCAAAATGACCTTTGGACTGGGCCTAAGGCAACACTGTATTTCAACCAACTGTTTGCAAAGATAACAAGAAAAAAGATATCATGACTATTGTATTAAAATTAAAAACATTCTTTAGGATTAGATTATCTGCCTCTATACAATGACTTTCTTAGTTCCAGTCAAGAGGGCAGAGTAAATCTGTGCTCACCTCCTCTTTGATCATATCAAAATTACAACTAAATTATAGAACCATCTGAAGGACTTATTAAGTCCTTAGTTATAGGGACTAGACTAGATGAACAGTCTATAACTAAGGACTTAATAAAGAAGTATGATTGGAAGGGTGGAGAGGTGAAACAGGCTAACCCCACAACCACATGTGGTGGTTGAGAATCAGAAGTAATATCTCAACTGCAGAGTACCCACCGGGAAAGCGAGGATTCCAGCCTAACATAGGGCTCCCCAACCCAGAGCACCAGTGCTGGAAAGACAAGCATCCATAACATCTGGCTGTAAAAATCAGCAGGTATTCCATCTGTCCAGGTGAGAGGAAGGGATGATGGAAATACAGGAGGACCTTCACATAGATTCATTCACTTGCAGGCACTCACCCTGGGCTCCAAAAGAGGGACATTGGCTGGGGGGAAGAGCGCACCAGAAACATACAAGGAAAGAGCAAGTTGTATGGCTTCAGGGAAAGGCTGGAGGGACAGCCGCATTGTACCTGTGCTAAGCCAAATCTGAATCTACATTAGCCTGGTGAATACCACTCTTCTCACCCTGGTGACTCCCTAAGACCCCACATCACCTGACTTGTACATCTGCCAAGGATCTTACTGTGGCCAAGCCCTACAGGCAGCAGCAGGCTGCAAGGTGCCCTGTGCCTTTTGCAGGCACCGTACAGGTGGCAGTAAGCCTTGGTCTACAGAGTGGCATCTCTCATAGGCCTCCAGGCCTAGCATAGGCAGCTACCAATTGCAGATCACTTTGTAGCCGCTACTAGGTAGCCTTAGGCTAGCCACATGAAGTGGCTGACCTTGGTCTACACCAGAGCCCCTCCCAAGAGGTCTCAGAACCAACACACCTGATAGTCAGTTTCAGACCACAACAGAACACCACCAAATTAGCTCCACAAGTGGTATACTCAGAAGGTTGTCCTGGTGGCACCAGAGCATGCTGGGGTGAATCCCAATTTATGGGGTCAACCCCAACAGCAGCTCATATGCTCACATGCTGTGATTATGGCCAATCCTCACAACCAGTCAGCCTGATGATCAACCCCACCCACTGATATGTCAACAGCAATAAAGACTCAGTTACAACAGGAAGGCACACACAACCTACACAGGTCTTTTCCAAATCCTTTTGGGGAAGTCAGTATGGACACTGGGAGAGAAAATGGCTTTCTTCTTTCCAGACTTCAAGCTCTAAGTAAACACTCCTGAAGCTGTAGATGCCGTTTTTATTTTTTTCAGTACTTTGATCCATTAGTATTTAATGCAAAACTCTCTAAATGAGAGAGTTATGTGAGATAATAAATTTCTTCCGTGTCTAAGCTAGTTTGAATCAGATTTTTGGTGATTTGCAAGTTAATTAGTCCTCTGAAAAAATGAAGAGAAGCTGGAAGTGTTGGAGGAGGACAAGGAGATAAAAGATAAAGAGGAAAAGGGGAAGGATGAAGAGAAGGAGGAAAAGAGAGAAGGAAAGAAAAGACTAGAGGGAAAAATAGATATACAGAAACTATAAAAGAAAACTATAAAGCCGAAAAACTTTACATAGGAACAGAAAAGATTTGAATAAACATTGAGGTATACCACGATCCAGAATGGAAGAGCCAGTATCATAACGCAATACTATTGAAATTAATTTATATGTGCAATGTAATTCTAAATGAATGTCTCAATGAGATGATTGCAAGAGGGAAAAATGCCCAAGAAAAATGAATAACATTGTAAAGGTAATATAAGGGCATGGTTAAAATTGTTTATATCAATTAAATCAATTAAATAAATCAATTAAAAAGAGGCCTGTGAAACTGAATCGATAACTGATAATGAAACAGAATGGGAACACCCAGCAATATACTATATTATCCAGGGTAACTATGGCAATTCAAAGTAATCAAAGGTACTGGATTGTTAAACAAACAATGGCTAGGATAATTATTTTAATTTTGTTATAATAAAAAAATTTCATGTAAAAGTAAAATTATATGAACTAGAAGCAGCATAGGGTTAATGTGAACATGATCTCAGATTAAGAAAAGACTTTTTGCATAAAAAGATCTAGATCTAAAATATTCATTTATTAGTTTTATCATAAGGAAAAACTGATTTAAATAGACTTAAGTTGATTAAAAATGATAATAGCAAAAATAATAATAATGTTATCAGCAAAAAGATAAAGATATCTAGAACCAAAAAAAAGTATTGATTTTTTTAAATCTTACTTGAAAAAATAACAAATTGAGGATCTGGGAACTAGACTAAGTAACTGCATTGTGATTAGAAATTCAGTAACAGGGGCAAAATATTGAATTTTATTGCCAAATACATAGGAAGATAATGACTCTAGCGGTATCTCAAAGGAGAGGTACACTAAGAATTCTAAAAATCTTAGGTTTCAAATTATAGAGGCAGTAAAATTGTTAAAAATATCAAAGGTACATGATGACGTTAGGAATGATCATTCTAGGTTGTTCAGCTGTAACTCTGCAATATATTTCCATTATAGTGACAATGACTGTAAAGAGGAGGACAAAATCAAAATGAACAGAGTCCAGAGGCATGGACAATGCATCAGACATGAGTCCAGCTGATACCCAAGAGCCTCTCAAGTATCTCTTGTGACTCTGAACAAATTCTTGTTTTTCTCTTCTCCGAGCCTTGGTTTCTTTAAATGGAAAGACTGGAAACAAGTGATCTCTATGACTTATATTATTCTAATATTCTTTCATTTAAACCTCTTTTCACAGTTGGTAAGCTACAGAGACAAGTTAGCCTGTCTTGCCACTTTCAGCGTTGACCAAATTGATAACAGGGGGGCCTCAAAACCCAGCCATAAAAAGCTATCAATCCTAACATATTATGGAAGGATTTAACCCCTCTGTCTCTGATAATCCTCTGAAAGGCCACACTCATCTCAAATCTGTACTTTTTTAGGGGGGAAAAAGTATCTGTTAATAGCAATAACAACAACATCAACAACTAATGGTTTATGGTTATTTAGCAATCATTCCAAGTTAGACAGCATGCTGCTTTATATTTGCTATCCTTTCCCTCATTTTATATATGAATAAAGCAAAGTTTAATGAGATTAAATGTCCAAAGTCACAATTAGATACAACAGAACATTTCTGGGTGAAATCTGAAAAGTATGGGCATATTTATGGCACAAGTTATTATATAAACAGTTGAGTAATATAAATAAGATTCTATCAGAAGTTCAATAGTTCAATTGTTTATTCCTGTGTAATAAGAAGAATGGAGATCTTTTGGTGCTAGCAGAATTCCAAGTATAAAACAATTGACCAACTTGATGCTACAAAGACAGAGGTTTGTATAGCCATAGAGCTGGTTAAGCCAAAAAACTGTAGGCAGCACTTTAGCCAAAATTAGATGTAGAAGCAGAATTAGATGTAAAAATATTTACTGATTCTGAAGCAACCAAAGCACATTTTAAAAATATATACACTTATTTAACATGTCATAAGAAATCAAGATGTTGAATCCATAACTCAACTGTGCAAATGTTTGGATAGCTGCAAATGTTTGAAAATAAATCTGACTACATAAGCAAAATAAAGTAGGTATCTAGTAAGTCTTTAGACCAAGAATTCCTAAGCATGGGTTTAAAAATGGGTGTAAAAAATGACTGGGAAAGTGTTCAAAATGTAGTTTCCTAGGGCCACCCCTAGAGATTCTGATTTGGTAGGTATGTCTGCATTTAAATGCATAACCCAGGATATCCTGTGAACAGGTAATCCACAGACTAAACACAGTAATGCCCTACATCTAAAAATTATCTGAAAGAATTACGGAGAAGATGCACATGGAAGAAAACACGGTTGATTATTCTAATTTTTATTGTTTTTTAAGTGACCAAATCGTACATTTATGTTATTTCCTTGGAGCTTCACAATGTAGTGAAATAATATTGTAATGTTACTTCCTTTTAAAAATGAGAAAACTGAGGTTCAGGAAGGTTAAATGATTTGGCCTGGGAAAACAAGCCACAAAGACTTGAATCTGGGTCTTTTAATCATGAATCCCATGTTCTTTCACATTTTCTTTATTTTAAAGAAACTTGGTGCAATAAATTAAAGTTGCTTGTGGCCATCTAATTTTAGTAAATCAATAGAAATAAATTACTAGTCACAAGAAATATTTTAATACAATTTAGAGAAAAATAATAATGGATTTGTTGAGGCAGTGGTCTCAGAATTCTAAGGGTTTTGAAAAGATCACCGCCCTACAAACAGCCTACTATGTGAAGTTCTACAAATTTCTACATTCTTACTACTCAAAATGTGGTTCACATATCCATGGGTGTCACCTGGGAGTTTATTGGAATTGCAAAATCTTGGGCTTCACCTCCAGCCAATGGATAAGAATTTGCATTTTAAACAAGATTCTCAGGTGTCCTATAACATATATTATAACATCTATCGTCTTAGAAACAATGATTCTAGTTTTCTTCAACTGTGGAATGAGGAGTTAACCTCTTTTTAACACCTCTTTCTGCTTACTGAAACACAAGAGTTGGCAAACTATGGCCTGTGGGCCAAATCTGGTGGCAAGCTAAGAACAATTTTTACATTTCAAATGGTTGAAAATATTAAAGTAATATTTTGTAACATGTAAAAGTTATAATAAATTCAAATTTTGTGTCTGCAGATACATTTTTATGAGAACACAGCCACACTCATTTGTTTACAAATAGTCTATGGCTGTTCTCATGCAATGATGGCAGAGTCAAATAGATATAACAGATACAGCCTCTAAGGCCTAAAATATTTACTATCTGGCCTTTCACAGAAATATTTGCTGACTCTTGCTATAACAATAATAGCAACAACCACAACTGCCAAACAGTTAGTATGACTCAGAAACTGTACTAAGAATATATACATGCATATAATTTGACTATATATTCATATAGATATATAACTACATATAGTTTGTTCAGGTACCTCTACACTCCCCTTTTATCCTATTTAAAAATTTTTAAAACCTCTGACTAATCTGTTTTTCAGAATATTTTTCCTTTTTGGAAGGTGATTTTCATGTTGAAGAGTGTGAGACATGACCTTTTGGAGGTATATATCAGAATCTCTAGTAGAGAAGAGAAAAACAGGTGTAACAGGAATAAAACATATAAATAAGTTACTAAAAATTCAACAGAATTTCCTGGGCATGTGGGAGTTTGAGGAAAATGTGAGAAAGTATAAGAGTTTACATGGGTTAAGAATGATTTTAAGAATCACTGAAATCTTTAATTTTCTTATTTTCTATTTACTGTTGTTAATGTCTAAAAGCTCTGCTATTCTATTTTAGTCAACAGAGATAGAAATATATTTAGTAATTATATCTGAGTTTTCCCAATTGAAAGTATAGGTAACTGCCTAACTACTAACCAAAACAATAATCTCTGAAAGTCTGCTATATATGTTTGGAGTATAAAATGTGATACTAAAATGATGTAAACTGTGATATGGCACAAAGCTTAGGAGCCCAGACATCACATTTCTTTCAAATTAAGGTGCTATAATTGTATATTACAGAAACATAAAATGCCTATTCAGAAACTTCCAAATGAGTAAAATATAAATGATAAACGGTATATTTGTACCATTTAGATTCTGTATTTGAACTGTAGGAGTTCAGAACAAGTCACCCTAAGATGTGCTGCTATGGTATGTGGACTGTTTGAGTTAAAGGCAACCAAGACCCTGCAGGTTCATGAGAAACTTATAACTCCCTTCCCTGAACTATCTAGAGGAATTTGAATTAGGGGCATTGCCCATAATAAGAGATTATCAAAGATAACCTTTTTTTGACATTAATTATAGGGGAGGGCAAACTTCTAATCACAGAACACCTGCTCTTATCATCCTGTGAATGACTTTCTCCACCTCTGAAGTCTCAAGGTATCGTGCCTCATCCTTAGTTCAGAATGTCAAATATACCACACTTTCCCTGTTTTTTAACTTTCATGCATGCAGGGTTCTCATGCATACATATGTATTAAATGGAGTTATTTTCTCTTGTTAATCTGTCTCATGTCTATTTGATGATTACACCAGCCAAAAGAACTTGAAGGTAAAGATCTCCACCACAGATCATAAACATTTCCAAAATTTTGATTAGCTCACATATCCAATGGAAAAGAAACAAGAAATAATTTGAATTTCTAGGTAGTATTTTATGGTTAATAAAATAAGTATGTAATAAGGATGCATTCAAGAATCTTTTAAAAAATTTTTTTAAAAAATCATCTTTTGCAAAGTCCCTACAAAAAACTATTCATCATAGATTTTAAATTTCTTACTTTTCTTATTATCACAAAGTAGAACAAGTAGTTCTACTTCAATGCCATAAAGTAGTAAATGACATTACTAAAATTAGTAAATTTTATTACCAGAAACCAGGAAAAGAAAGTTCTACTTTATTATCATAAACCAGTTTTGGTAAGATTTTAGCATAATAGGACCAAAAAAAAAAAAAAGAAAAGAAAAGTATATGTTTACTTTGTTTGCTTTGCAACTGACAACTTACCTATATAAAAGTTTTCCTCAAAAGAAGGGTTATTTGAATGAAATTAAAATATGATATTTATTGTCATAATGTTCAAATACTGAATTTCCCTATTACTTAATTATTCTAACATTTCTTAAATATTTCTATTTGTTCTCTATTTACACCTCCTTGTAAATGTTTCCTAGTTACTAATTATCTGAATATATACAATATATAATTTACCAAACATGTACACATACATACATATGTATATACACAAACTTTCTTCATAACAATCTGTTTGATATCATTAGTACCCATAATTATATTTTTTATACCCTAAGGTCATAGCATTCTCTATCCCACAATACAAACTATATTGATTATTTTATAGTTTTTAAAGATAAATCAAATTATCAAGTTCTTACCAGATCTTGCCCAGCACATCAAACAAAGAAATATGTACACTCTCATTTAGAATCTGATCAAAGTAAAAGCAGCAACCAAATTCACTAAAAAAGAAATTCTGAAATTCAGTAAGGTTTCTCTTTAGTAGGGTTGTCACAGTCCGGTGGGTTTTAATGTAAAAGATCCCTGACCTTTTGCTCCACCCTGTTTGTCGAAAAGGTGAGGTAGTTTGTTTTTTCCCTATTAGTTAGCAGTGGTAAGAAAGATTTTTAAGTCAAAAACTCTGTAATAACTCACAAACATTCAACCACACAAGCTGAATTTAAGGGAAAGAAAAAGCTAATTATATCTTTCCACATTCCTCTTAACCTCAGGATTTCAGAAGTGGTCGGGAAGAACATATTTGTTGAAAGTCTAGAGCAAAAGTGATGTTAGAAAATGCTAGAAATGGAAAGAGTCAGAAAAAGTTGTGGTTTATGCTCATTTTGATTACAAACTTAAGTTGTCTTTATATACTATAAAATCAATAATAAAATCCATATCCATCAAGCTGTCAAGTATAAAATATGGTCTTTTCATGTTTCTGTCATTTTGCAACCCAAACTCAATGGCTATTTTAAAATTCAAAATGCTACCTTGAGAGCTACACTTTGAAAATTAAAAGTATATATGTATATGCTCAGTTTTAACATAACAAATGTTTTTTTTTAATTATTATAAACCTATATTTTTCACATTTACTTAATTTTTCTCTTATTTTCCTTCCATCAATGGACTTTAGTAGCCAGGAAAGTAGAGAATTATTCTAAATACATGCAGTGTAATTTCAAAACTAAATTGGTTTTTTTGGAAATTCAAGTCTCTGTAAATTTCCAAAGGTATTTTAAGAACAGAAGAGTTTTTTAATTTACATTACCATCGATGAGCAGAAACTAGTCTAAAGTCTGGGTAGCTGTTTCAAAGGATCCACAAACGAAATGAGTTATTCATTTAAAAATCATGAAAAATCTAATTGCTGATGAAACCTCATAATTATTTTGATTCTTTTGATCTCTAGGATTTTATGTGAGATTTCGTTTTTAAAATTTGATTAGAGACCACTATATAACTTAGGTCCTTCCACATAATTTAGTTTTAACAATTGCACTTCTCTAACAAAGATGCAAATAAACCACATTATTTCAAAATGTGGGAAGATAGAAAATGTATTGTCACACGTGTTAAGAGATTCTTCTTAACCAGCTTATACTCAATAGTCTTTCCTATTTGACATATTCTTTTTGCTTTGTGCTTTTGATATGACAGTGTAATATGAATCTCATATATTTTCATCTTTACCATTCTAAAGAGCTCATATTGAAAATACCAACTTGACATTTAAGACAGCATAACACATAGTAGAGTTTTGAAAGAAAGACTATAATTTTAAAATCCTAATGATTTAATGGTTTACTCTTTGGAAACTAATCTCTCCACCCCCACCCTCCCCCCATTAGCCCGGGAGCTTCTGGAATGCAGTTAGTAAAACTTAAATAATCTCTAAGGACATTTTATTTTAAATAGTGGTTGAATAAATCCAGAAGCAATTAATAATGTCGTGCCCGGGAATACGAAGGGCACTCCGCAAGCAAGAGGGCAAACTGCCCTTCACACTAATCTTTCTTACTCTCACTCACTCGCCCACGACCCCAGCCGGATCAGATGCATGCTACTGCGCTGTGCGCTGTCCCCGCGGGGCGCCGAAGGGCGTGGCCAAGCAGCTCTGCCTGGCTCCCGGCGCCTGCGCTCTCGTCGCCAGCCCCGCCACCCCCGCGCCTCGGCAGCGCAGCTAGCAGGAAAGAGGGCGTGGCTTCGGCACCTCCTCCTCCTCCATCCTCGGGCAAAGAGCGGAGGGATGTTCCCTGCTCAGGAGGAGGCCGACAGAACGGTGTTTGTGGGGAATTTAGAGGCCCGTGTGCGGGAAGAGATCCTTTACGAGCTGTTCCTTCAGGTACCATCGGTGGGGAAAGGGCATTGGAGGCGAAGGGGCGCGTCGAGCCTGAAGCGCAGCTGATGGCGGGGCGCACCTGAACCATTCGGAGTCCGGCCCCCTTCGCGCCCTAACCTGTGCTTTGATTTTAATTTAGTTCGACCTTGGCGTACCTGTCTCCTGGTGAGCAGCTGGGTAGTGAAATGGCTGAGTGTGCGCTCCACTCCCGTCCCCAGTGCAGAGTCCTGGGGATGGGCACTGACTGGGCTCCGCTCTGAGTAAGTGCTTGGCGGAGGCTGCCTGGGCCTTGTGTGTGTGCTGGGGCAAAACAAAACAGCCGAGTCACGCTCTGCCGTGGAGTGATAAGCATCCTCACGCCTTAAATCCAGCGAAATGAGCTATACGGATTTTTAAGTGCTTCCCTTTCCGTTACTTTTCCCCCAGGCCCTTTGATTTTACTCTGGTATGATAAGTGAGATTTGAGATGATTTGCGTAGTCAAATCATGACTGTGACCAATCAATTATCCGGCCATTTTCCATAATTTCATACCCAGTAGACATTCCGGAAACTCTTGAGACCTGTTACCTCCGGAATTAAGCCTCATCTCTCCTGTAAACACACCTATTGTATACATCTAGGTCTCAGTTGCTAAGGCGATAGTCTCATTCAGCGATTCATCTAACTGTTTAAGGGTCCAGTACTAGGCATACAAATTTAGGAGACAGACTGGTCTTTCTAAAAGGGGAAAATTTTAGTTAATTACTGTAATTTAGGATAATCTGCAAAAGAAGAATGCATCATATAGCAAAGCTGTATCAGCAATGTGACTTTGGGCAAGTAAATGAATATATCAGTGCCTCAGTTTCTTCAAATGTCAAATGGAAGCAGTAGTATCTACAATATGATATTTGAAGATTAAATAAACTAATCCAAGTAAAACAGAACTGAACTTGGCACTTAACTGTTTGCTGCTCTCTGCTGCTGCTACTACTATTACAAATCATACTGCTAATGCTAACATGAAGAGAAATCGAGAGTTACTTCCCGTATAAGAATAAGGGCAAGTTCCAAGGGAAACAATAACAATGCTAAATTTCCAGAAGTGTGAGTACCAGTGGTGAAAAGTGTTCTTTATTTAGATTTCAAAAGGCCCTACCTTTGTCTCTGAACTAAAGCACCCCTCGGTTAATTATAGGTACACACAATTTGGTAGGGATAATCCCTTCTGATAACACAATTTTCTATCCAAGACATAAAACTTTTTATTACTTGAATAATATTGTTGATTTTAAGGCTTTTATGCTTATCCTAATAATTCGCCATCTTTTAAAACTTTTTCTTGCTCTTTTTAACTGCTCTAACAATTGTCTTTTCCTATAGTTATTTTCCCCCCAATATCTTTTGAAACTTGCCACTCTAAAAAAAAAAAAGAAAGAAAGAAAAATTTAATCATTCTTTTTCTCCAGAAGGCTTATGTTGAGCTTCTAAAAACAAAAAGGGTGGGAAGTTGGGGTGAGTCAAAGGTCCACATGCACATACATTATTTCTAGTCAGTAGAGACTGGATCTCTATCAGTTGTTTGGATCTATAAGACAGTATATTTATTCTCATTTTTTGTGATTTCTACATAAATAAAATGTTTATCTCTTCTAACAAATCAGGCAACCAAGCATGTGTTTTTATTTTTGCCTAGGTCCTTCTATATTCTAGAAAGATTTGCTAAAGTGAGGTATCTTTTAGAAAGGCTTCAACCCAGCAAAACCCAACACAGTTTATGTGTTTCATTCTGATTTAAAAAGACTGTAAAAGCTGATGTGATTGTTGCTACAAGCAAGAATCTTGTTGAATTTTATCTTAAAAAGATGCTTTGACATATCTTTGAATTTGTAAAATTCAAAACAATTAAGATATTCTGCCCCTTTGTGATTTCTTGTATTTAATATCAGTAGTGGAAAAGTCCTGATTAAGATTGGTTTTACTATACATTTATCCTTTTACTAGTGTCTTTCAAATTTCTAATTATCCTTTGAAGTAAGAGGGTAAATTTTAATATCTTTGCACTTTTAAGGAATGCTGGAATAGAGATTTTGAGGATAATGAGTTCACTTTCAAAAATGTTGAGTTTGAAGTACAATCACGTTGAGATCTCTAGCAGACTGTCTCCATAGAAGAGGCGTGAGTAGGAAAAATAGATTTATTGGTGAAGTGGCCCTTGAAGCCAGAAGGAAGGGTGAGCTACTCAGTCCCTGTGAAAGCAGACAACGAAGAGAAAACTGAGTCCTAAAATACAGTATTATTTTGAAGACAATATTTTTCTTTAGATTAAAAGCAGTTAACATATTTATTCATCTCTACAGAGAAAAGCAGTCACTCTTTAATGATTTTACAATTAAAAAGTCTGAGCCGTTTACCATCGAATCTTAGCTGTTTATAAGTTTGTAAGTGCTTCCTCTGATCATGGTGGAGATGTAAATTTTTTCTGAGTTGTAATTAACTCGGTTTTTTTTACAATATCTGACTGCTTTTTTACTCCATATTTTTAATTATAGGTTTTACTATTGATGCAATCTGAATATTTTCAGTATATGGTAT
Organism: Pteropus alecto; assembly: GCF_000325575.1. NCBI lineage: Eukaryota > Metazoa > Chordata > Mammalia > Chiroptera > Pteropodidae > Pteropus > Pteropus alecto. The sequence goes on along the minus strand of NW_006494613.1, from coordinate 3,919,104 downwards.
TGTATTCCATTTTAATAATAAAACATGACCTGATATTCTCCAGTTGGATTTAGAGCCTTTCTGATTTTCCACTGTTATAAATAATGCACCTACTTAAAAGTCTTAAACATATTAAAGCATATCTCAATGGAAAAAACACCATGTTGACAGAAAAAAAAATCTGTATGTTACCAGTTTTTTTGTCATAGCCAACATTGGATTTGTCAATTTATTTTGAGTTATACACTTAACTATGTATTGAGTATACACTTACTTAGATTGAAATGCTCTCTAAATCGTTTTGTTAAGCCCAACAGAAGGGTAAGATAGCTTTCCTTTTAAGATTTGGAAATTATTACCTAGAATTTCCTATTCTTAGCACCATGAATCAATCTTGATGGCCAGAAAACACCAAGAAAGTGTGATGGAGTATAATATTTATTATTAGAAAAATACATTATTAGCAGAGTTGCATAAAGCTGTTACTGCTAACATTTTTTAACTGGAGCACACTTAATTTATTACCTTGAATTAACCAAACACGATTTGCTCTCTTACCTTTTGACTTGGATGATGAATAAACAAATAGGAAATAAACATTATAAACCTTTTTTTAGTCTAAAATTTAATATACTTGATTTATCTGACTGTAAAAAAATCTTTAGATTTATGAGAAAATAATTTTTAAGTTTCTTATAGGCTGGGCCATTAACCAAAGTGACTATATGCAAAGACAGAGAAGGAAAGCCGAAGTCTTTTGGATTTGTCTGCTTTAAACACCCAGAATCAGTGTCGTATGCCATAGCTTTGCTGAATGGAATTCGTTTATATGGAAGACCTATTAATGTGCAGTATCGATTTGGTAGGTCCTATCACTGATGAATCTTGCATGTGTGTACTGTTGGTGGTAGTGTTCTCAGAAGTATAAGCATTTAGTTTTTTATATACCATATGAACAAAAAATGTCCCTGTGGTGTCTATTAAATTTTCTCAAAACATGTCTAATTTATAATGATATATAATTAATTAGTATTGCCAGTTATATCGCCAACCCTATTGCATCTCTTCTGTATTAAAATTTTTGATGTTCTTAATTTTGGTATCAGCCAGCAAGTATCTATGATAGTCGCTATTGGTTTTTATAAATTAAACAAATCTAAATGAACAGGGGACACACAACTCTAGCTTTTATATAGCAAGGCTATTTGCTGATCTTCTCATTGCTAATGTATAGTATCAAATACCTACTATTGGGAAAATAGGGTGGATGACTTAGTACTTCTCCTAGGGAACCATGCTATATATTGCCATGGATATAAGTCCCTGTAAGAGCAGCTGGCCAAACGCAGCTGCAGAGTGACCCTTCATAATGGTAGAGGAAAAATTCCTGATATAAATGGCCTCAAGTACCTTCTCCTGCACATATGTGAAGAACTGATCATCTTTGATAAAATGACCAGAGAACATTGTGCTAATACTCCAGCCCTTTTATGCTTGGAGGAACTAATAGAGGCAGTGCTTATGCTTATGTTGCAATGCTTGCAATGCTTATGTTGCCACCCTGCCCTAAATGAGTCAGGCTTATTGATATATCCCTTGTTTGTTTGTTTTTTATTCCTTTTGCTGTACTGAAAACTACAATAACAAAACAATGCCTTGTTGCAAATGAAAAGTGCTTCTTTTTGTTTTATTTTTTAAAATGTTTTTGCAAAGAAGACATTAAAAAAAAGTGTTTTTTTGGACTCCATCACTCTCTCAAATACCGTCAACTCGTACAGGCTGATAGAATGGGCCAGGACATTATATTCTGACACTTTCCTAGCCAGCTGCTTAGCATCCGCTATAATATTGCATTGGGTTTTGTCAGTGTTGTTTAAAGAATTCATGCCTTATACACAGGAAGCAACTAACACTGAATATTTGCTATTTTTATTTATTTATTTTTCCTTCTGTCGCCATATGTTTGAACCCTTCTTTACCCTTATCTTCCCGTTCCCACCCCACTGTAACCACTAAACTGTTGTCTGTGTACATACATCTCTGTCTTGTTCATTTGTTGCTTTCAGTTTTATATCTCACATGAGTGAAATCATATAGTTCTCAACGTTTCTGTCTGAGTTATTTTGCTTAGCATGATAATCTCAAAATGTATCTGTATTGTCACAAACGGCAGTATTTCATCTTTTTTATGGCTGAGTAATATTTCATTGTATATAGGTACCACATCTTTATTCAATGTATTGAAGGGCATTTGCCTTTTTTAGGTTACAGGTGTATAGAATAAAACATCATATATCTTATATGGTTCCATGTCAATATAATTATTTTGTAGAGACATTGCTTTGGACAAAGCTTGATTATAATTTAGTCATTTATAATAATATAAACAATTTATAAATATTACTTGGAAGACTGAAGACATTCATATATCTTCATATATAAATTTAGAATTTTAGTCAATACTACATCCTCTTGGGTTTGGAGTTTTTTATGGTTTAATGTTAGAACTCAAAGTAATTGTACCATGAACTAATCCGTTATTGTGGTTTTTTTTAAAGGGAGTTCTCGCTCTTCTGAACCAGCTAACCAAAGTTTCGAGAGCTGTGTTAAGATAAATTCACACAGCTACAGGTAATTAAAATATTTTTTTTTATGAAGGTAAAGAAAATAAATGTGTTCTTCCTTATCCCAGGAAGATTTTTTATGTCTTCTAGGCTATTTTAAATCTTATCATTTAGACAAAGGATAAAATTAAGGAATTCATTTTTTCTGAAACCATTAAAAGTGACAAAATATTTTCAGTTAAGTTCAGTCATTATTTTCAGCAGTAGGTGGGAGCAATTTATATTTTTTGTGTTCCTTATTTTGTTCTTTTTGTAGCTCTTAAATCATGTCCACATCCAAGGTCTCGTTGCAATTAATCGTGGAGATACTGTTATTAAGGTTTCTATGATATCACTCTCACCACTTACAAACGGAATCTCTACCTAGTCATCTGATTGCTTCCTGTTCTTCCCTCATTTTTGTCTCTACCTTTCCCTTAATTTCAAGAGTTAATTTCACCTTTCTCACCTTAGTATTATTAGCATTAAAATTGTAGAATACTCTGAAGCAAGTAGACTAATGAAGACTAGCTATAGAATCTAGCCAATATTTGTAATATTGGAATTTATTCTCCATACAAGAAAATATTACACTTTTTATTGAAAATTTAGGACAGCACAATTTTTACTTATTTTTTTATTATTGTTATTTTTTAATTAATTTTTTATGGTGACATTGGTTCATGAAATCCAATAAGTTTCAGCTGTACCCTTTAACAATAAGGCATATATATATTTACACTGTGTTTACCTCCCATAGTTAGATTTCTTTCTGTCACCACATATTTGACCGCTTTTACTGCATCTACCTTCCACCTTCCTCCTCCCTGCTACCCTCTGGTGATCACTAATCTATTGGCCTGTCCATGTCCGTGAGTCTCTGTTTGTCCTATTCATTTGTTGTTTTTAGGTTTATATCCCACATATAAGTGATATCATGTGATTTTCAACTTTTTCTGTCTGGCTTATTTCGCTTAGCGTAATTATCTCAATGTCCATCCACATTGTAGCAAATGGCAGTATTTCATCTCTTCTTATGGCTGAGTAATATTCCATTGTATATATTTACCACAGCTTCTTCATCCAGTCATCTGTCGTAGGACACTTCGGTTGTTTCCATGTCCTGGCCACTGTGGATAATGCTGCTATGAACATCGGTGTGCAAATATCTTTTCAGATATGGGTTTTCAAGTCTTTGGAGTAAATACCCAGTAGAGGGATTGTTGGATCATATGGTAGATCAATTCTTAGTTTTTTGAGGAACCTCCATACTGTTTTCCATAGTGAGGACAGCACGGTTTTTAAATTAGGGATTCTTATTATCTTAATGTGTAGAAACAATCAGCAAATGTGGGTTCATGTTAACATCAGCAGTCCATTTAGGAAAGAGCATAATTTATATAAACAGTGAATACTTTCAAAAATAAATTGAGAAAAAATGTCTACCTTTTTTCACTTTTTATAATCTATAAAAGATTAAATGTGTCCTTGATGATTGTTAATGACTTGCTGTCCTATCTTCATATCTAAGTTTTCTTTGTCTTTATATAAGTATAACATTACTTAACATTTTCCCATGAGAAAACCAAGTTTGATTAAATATTGAGATTTCAATGTGTAATAATTCATAAGACTTAAGGTACCTTTGTGTCACCACATTATCAGTATAATAACTGATTATGTATGTGTGTTTAAAATTAATTAATCTTAACTGAGCTCTCTTACAGAAGTTCTTTTTCTTTAAGTTACGAAGAGTTTTTTTGTTTTGTTTTTTTTTTTAAAGAAAAAGGGACCTTTGGGGGTAGGAATTTTAATTTTTCATTATGTTTTCTTTTACCTCCCCAAAGAAATGAAGAAGTCATGGGCAGACCTTCTCTTCCCATGCAGTTCTTTCCAACTAATAATGCAGCTTTACCTCAAGAATATTTTTTCTTTCAGAAAATGGTAAGTTTTATATGTCTTTGGTTCAATATATAATATGATACAAACTGTGAATATGAAAACTATATGAAACTTATGGAGCTTAAATCTAAACCTGGGACAAAGGCAGAAGCTTCTATGAGTACTTCCCACTGATGGCTGTTTGCTCTACCACAATTGTCTTAAATCCCATACGTAGTACCTCAGCACACAGCCAATACATCAACAGAGAAGGGGTGGAAGGGAATAAAATTCGAGTAGAGACTTGTTATTTAAATAACTAAAAGATATTTTTAAGAATTGAATAATTTCATTTAGTGAAGCATTTTTTTATAATGTAAACATCAATCACAAATATATTGCTTTCAGACATGGATTTTTTAAAAAATAACTTTTAAATAAGGCAGAGATTCTCAATTTAGGAAATGATTATTTTTAAAGACTCTCAAAAATATGGTTCTGGCCTAGAAATCTTAATTATGACCTTAATATTTAAGTGGAACTTAGGAAATTGTTGTCATCCAACTCCTCATTTTATACATAATAAAATTGAGGTCCAGGAATATTAATTGACAAGCCCAAGATTGTACAATTTGTTAGTGACAGATGTGAGACTATAACACAGGTATTCTGATTCACAGGGTGAGACTTTTGCAAACATCCAACATACTTGTGAGCTTCAGATATTTTAAATAGCCATTTTCACTTTTGTATACATAAGGAAAATTGATAATTTAACTTTTAGAAAAAACTTTTCTTAGCTACCGTAAGATATTAGTAAACAACCAGTTCTCATCTGAAGCTGTCATATCTTCTTCCCAGCATTTTTATCTTTTGTAGAGATAAGAAAAACACACACATATACATACACACTCTTATGTTATTTCTATTAATCTTTAATATACTTTGAATAGTTAGAAATTTGAGGTAAAAACTACTTTAAAAACGAAGAAGTATCTATCATAACTATTAACCATGCTATACAATACAGTGTCCATTAGCCACATGTGAGATTAAGAAACTGAATTTTTTATTTTTTTAATTTGAATTAAATTAAAACCTAAAACAGATACAGTTATTGGAAAACTTAGATATATTTGAAAGAACTTGGGTATATATATTGACTTTCTCAACTGTAAATTTTTTGTCATGTAAATTCGGATCAAGTATTTTCTATGAAAATTTACCATCTGAATTGAGATATGCTGTAAGTATAAAATGCACATCAGATTTGGAAGAGTGAGTATGAAAAAAAAATAAAATACCTTAATAATTTTTATATTGGTTATATGTTGAAATGACAATATTTTAGATATTTTGAGATAAAATACATAATTTAATTATACCTGTTTCTCTTTTATCTTTGTATTGTAGCTACTTGAAAATTTAAAACTACATATGTGGCTTGCATTTTGTTTTTATAGGACAGGACTAATCTGTATTGCTGTAAGCTGTACACTATCTTCGTGTTAACCATTTAAGGCAACTACCACATCTCTACTTTGAAAAGGCACTAACTTTCTTACACTAACACATGGTTTGGTTTGCTCATAATTATTTGTATAATGCATGTAAACTGTAAACTTTTTTTTTTAACTTTTTGGGCTTGTTTTGGTAGATGAGTGTCTTTTTCTCACAGCAGTGGCATGCATATAATCCAGCACTGCAGCTTCCTTACTGTGAGATGACAGCACCACTTCCTAATAGCACATCCGTGTCTCCTTCACTAAATCACATTCCAAATCTAGAAGCTGGACCCAGCTCCTATGAATGGACTCACCAACAACCACATGACTCTGATCTTTATCAGATGAAGAAACGAAAGAGGCAAAAACAAACCAGTGATAGTGATAGTAGCACCGAAAACAATAAAGGAAGTGAATACAGCCAAAAGTTCCAAAAGTGTAAAAAGAAGAAAAGATATTAGTATTATATTCAAATAAAATTTATCTGTACTTGTATAATGCTCTTTAAAGAAAAAAAAAATCAATTGTACTACATAAGCAATTTCATGGCTTTCTTCTCTTTTTTGAAATATGTAATAATATAACATCTGATTTGCTATTGAATTTTTGTCTTGAGTGACAAAAACAATAATAAAATGTACTACTTGTATTTGTAATGGTTTTGTTGACACATCGTCAGCAAGAAATACACTTTGAGTTGTTATATTTCAGTACTGATGATGAAATTGCACTAAACTCTCAGTCAAAAGTCACTGAGCAGTTATGGATAAGGCACTACGCTGTCCTAGATTGTTGCCTATATGGAATGGTGGGTTTTCTGAATGAAACTAGTGCAAATATTTAAGAGTTGCATGTGGTTCCCAACAAAGACAGAGCAAGCAATTTTTTATGTCTAAATATGTTATTTCTGAGCCTTACAGGTTAATTTCACAAAATGAGGATATATGACAGTGATACCAAAGGAAAGATGATTATCACAGGCTAGTTTTAGCATCATTTTCTCTTTATACAATTGTATGTGAACATGAATATCTGTCTCTTCTCATTTATTGTATTTCACAAAAATAGTTGGCTATGTCAGAATTTATTATCCACCTCTTTTGCAAATGAGTTAGGAGGGTATATTTGACATATTTAAGTCTTGAAAATGAACAATAAAATATTTCATGTATGATATTTAATATCACATCAAGTTTCCTATTTTTGATTCTTTTATTTTTAGAAGATAGACTACATGTAAATTTATTGGTTTATTTGGACATTTTTGTTAGCTTTGCAGCTCAACATAAACTAAAATTTGTGAATATATTTACTAAAGCTAATTGGAACAATCATGCATCTTCAATTAAAGTAACCCATTGAATTTAATAGGAAAAACTATGCTTGGATATTTCTTTTGCATGTTGCATAGCACTTGAGAAATATTACTTAAAATAATAAATATGTTTTTAGCAAAGTGAGTAACTGAATTTAACTGTATAAATATACAGTGCAGTAAAGTTTTAAATGTAAATATTAGAGTATTTCCATCTGATCAACATGAAAATCTAAATACTGCTTGATGGCTTGATGTATATACTTTCATGTTTCTGAATATATAAACTGGAAATGATAACTTTTTTCCTTTTAAATTCACATTTTTGCAATTTAGAATTATACCAAAGGGAAAATATATTTGTGTAAATAGAAAGTAATATATATTTAAATGCATTAACTTCGCTTCAGCCTTTTATTCAATTTTTATACCTTACAGTTTACCTTAGCCCTAAATTTCAATGTGATTGGCATTACAGGAAATATGTACATGAGAAATGTCTCTTAGCAAGTAAGAGTGGCATATTTGTAAGAAGATTGTCTTGAAATACCGTTACACGAACTAAAATCTTAGAACTGCAAGGAATTCTTGCAACTTCTGTCATTAAGGCAGGAAATACCTCAATATTAACTTCACATCAATCAATTTGAACCGAACAGAAGGCAGAGTCATCTACTTACCCAATGTTTTTTGTTGTTAGAAATATAAAACTTCCCTTAAAATGTTCATATCATCTACAATCCTATGTAATTTTAAATGATCAATTTTCCCAGTACTATGTTTTTGAGTTGAAATTACTTAAATTATTTGCCTTAGAGGGTTTCTTTTTACAATTTTAATTCTCTATTCTCAAAATCTATTTTTAATGTAATGTGCACATTCTACTTTAAATGCTAGAAGAAACTTGGAATTTGAGAACAAAAATCAATCATCCATTCTCGTTTTTTAAATGAGTTTCTGTAATGCATCAAGCAATGGAAAAATGAGAAAAATTACTTATAATTAAAGTTGGTCAAAATGATGAGTGCAAAACATACCCTTGAATCTTTAGGTGTCCATATTCTACCTCTATTTTCTATTTCCATACATTCTAATAAAGCCAGTTACATCAGAAATACTGTTACATGAACTAAAATCTTAGAACTGCAAGTTCTTATTTCTCATTAAGAAAAGTGAATTGATAGCCTGGGTTTGATTTCGCTGAAAATAAGCTAATATATAAATCTCCATAAAAATTATATTGAACTGCAAAACGTTAAAAATATATACTTTTAAAAAGAATGATGTCTGCCTTTATACTTCAAGCCCAGGAAGGTTGAATGAGCACAGCCTTCACAGTTTGCGCTAAGCAGTATTTTCTTAGGTTGTTATAATGATGTTATTCTGCCTGATCCTAATGAGTTCTACAAGGTCAAATGCTGCCCTGACTGTGGTCTAAGTCTCTTTATCCCCAATCATGCCCAACCTGCAGAAATTACTTCATGAGCATGCAAAAACTGCCCTAGCAAGTGAGAACAAGTGATCTATTTTCTGACTCCTGGTAAAATTTCCTTTTGAGTTTCCAATACCATCTTGTTATATAACCAACAGGTTTTATAAGGATTAAGAAACATATGCTACTGGCATTGCAACTAAAGAACATAACCAGTATGTAAGGATACAAACTAATATATTTTAAGTGAATACTATTGATCAGTCCAACACACTATTTGAATCCTAATAAATAATGTATTTGCTTCTATTTCTATATAAGAAAAATGGTAGTATCCTGGTTAGGAAAGTAACCTTCAGCCCAGCTGCTTATCCCAGCCTGACAGCCTCAGTGATTTTATCCCACCAACAAGTTAATCATAAAGGAAACATTGCAGACTCTCCTGCATAATAAAACACTGGGAGTTATTCTACACAATTCCCTTTATTTCTAAGTGGCCTTAGCTTCTCATTGTGACCTAATTCAGGCTCTCCCTGCTCGGAGTATTCAATTCATTAAATAAATCAGTCAACAATATTCTAAACACAGATTTTGGTGCTGCGGCTACATAACTGAAAATGTATGGTTCCAACATTCAAAGAGCTTATGGTCTACTGGCATAGATGGACAGTTAAAAAGGCAATTTCTGGGTAATGTTATAATTGAAGTAAACAGTGCAATGGGAGTGCATGAGAGTCTCTAGAAGAAAAATCTTGGGAGGAGGAAGCCAATCACTTGAATCACACACACACACACACACACGTGATCTAGAAGTCCCAAAAGCTTTCTATAGTGACTGTCAGCTGTTCTCACATTTTCAGTCCTGCTGTTCACTCCTTAAGAAGAATGGCTCCAAGTTTTAAGCTGGTACAAATTTAAACGACTTGCCTCTTGTCAGTATCACCCCCCGCCCCACCCCATCCTCTTAAGATACAGGACTTGGGATATGGCAATAACTGAAAAAGATAAAAATATCCCAGCTCTTGTGGAACATTCTAGTAGAAAGATAGAATAAATAAAATGAAATATAAGATGGGATGTTAATAACTAATAACTGTTAAGGAAAAAATATATAGCGATATGATTAGGAATTAAAAAGCCAGAGCAGGCTGCCTCTGCCCACCCCCACCTACTGAGGTGCCCTGACGCTCTGCTCACTGGCAGTGTGTCCTAGCCAGCTGAGTGACCTTGCTGCACCTCCCACCAAGACCTCACCAAAATGCCATCTCAAATGGAACACACCATGGAAACCATGATGTTTATATTTCATGAGTTTTCTGGGGATAAAGGCTACTTAACAAAGGAGGATCTGAGAGTATTCATGGAAAAGGAGTTTCCTGGATTTTTGGAAAATCAAAAAGACTCTCTGGCTATGGACAAAATAATGAAGGACCTGGACCCAAAATCATGGAGTCATTGTTGACCCTACATTTTCTCTTGACGAGAAGGCAGAGTGGGCTTCCAGAGCTTATTTTCACTAATTGCTAGGCTCACCATCACATGCAATGACTACTTTGTAGTATACATGAAGCAGAAAAGAAAGAAGTAGGAAGCACTGAGCAATTACTCCCACTCTGATAAGAATTCTCCCAATGAGTCAAGGAATCTCTCTGTCCCACAGCTGCCGCCTGTATAAGGATTTCATGAGCAGATTGGGACCCTTGAAATATGAACACATAAAATCCCACTCCTGTTTGACAAGAGAAAGAAAAGCCAATTAAAACCAGATAAGGTTTTGATTTTTATATTGCTTGCATCCTCTTGTCTTCAATAAACAAATTTCTTTTTTAGCTCCTAAAAAAAAAGCCACACCAGGAGAAGAAATGAGCTATGTGTATATCTGAGGGACGAGCACTCCAGGCAGAAGCAACAGCAGATGCAAAAGACCCCAAAAAGAAGCATGCTTAGAAGAAAGAGAAGGAAGCCAGTGTAGTAGATGAAGTTGATCAAGAAAGAGATGAGATCAGAAGATAATGGGACGTGATAGGCCATTATATGGACTTTGACTTTTAGTGGGGATGTTTTGTGAATGGGGGGTGGGAGTGAAGTTGTGACATGGGCAGAAATATTGAGACTATTGAAATTATCCAGGCAAGGGAAGATGGCTGCTTAGATCAAAGTGGTAGCAAATTCTGCATATTTTTGAAGGTAGAGCTTACAATTCACTAAGCATTCTAATACTGGAAAAGAGAGAATGAATAGAGTTAACAATGGCTCTATGGTTTTTGGTCAGAGTAACTGGAAAAATGAAGTTATCATTTATTGATATGGGAAAAAAACTATGAAGAAGCAAGTTTTGGAGGAAAATTAGGAGCAGAATTTTGGACATGCTAATTATTATTTGCATACCAGAAATCTAATAGGAGAGATCAAGAAGTTTGTACACACAAATCTGGAGTCCAGAGGAGAGGTCTAGGTTGAAGTCTTAAATATTAGGATTATTGGCACATCAATGAGATTTCAAGCTTTAAGAATGTATGAGATCTCCTAGAAAGTGTATGTAGATAGAAAAGAGATGAGTTCTAAAGACTCTGCCCTGAGTATTGCTACTTTTCATAGGGGATTACTTTAGGGAGATTCATACCATAGGGAAATGAGGAAGAACCGCCAATAAAGTAGAATGACAAGAAGAAGAATGTAGAGTCTGGGAATCCAAGTGAACAAAGTGTTTCCAGGAGGAAGAAGTGATTAGTTGTGTCAAATATTATTAGTAGGCCAGGAAAGATGAGGACTTAGAATTGATTCTGAGATTTAGCAGTGATCCTTCATATTAGACATGTTAGATAAATGATTTTGGCAAAAGCATGATCAGAGAGATTTCAAGTGAAAATAGAGGAAATAGACTGAAAGAAGAGGTAACTTATTCAAATGTCTTGCTGTAAAATGGGTGGGAAATAATAGGATTATAACTCAAGTAAGATGTATGATTAAGAGAGATTTTTGTTGGTTTGGTTGGTTGGTTTTCTTAAATACCTAAAGAATATTTAAAATTTTACTGTTTTCTCTTATTCTCTTTGGCTTAATACTTATTGTTATTATTATTATTATCATTATTATTATTTTAATCCTTTTGTTTAATCATTTTGTTAAATTTTTGGTGGAAGAGAAGATAAAAACTGGTGTCAATATATCAATATATCAGGTTTAAAAAGAAGTTTTGTTTACTGATTTTTAAAATCACTTTAAGAAAATCAATTCTTAGTTATATATGTTTTAAATAATTCTCCAGTTTCTTTTTTGTGTTTTCTTTCCAGAAGATTTAATTTCATATAGTTAATATATTGTCAAATCTGTCAGTCTTCTTTATGGATTCTGGGGCTTTTATCATATGCAAAAAGCCTTTCGCAATCAAAAATTAAGAAAAAATCTATCATGTTTTCTTTTAGAATTTTTCTAGATTCAATTTACATATAAATCTTGGGTCATGGAGTACTTTATTAGGATATGAGGAAATAAAATCTTTAGGTTTTTGTACTTATGTTGTTTTTTTCTTTTTTTAATACCAAAACAGTAATTGTGTTTTCTATATTATGCAGTTCTCTGGATACAGTCCTGATGACAGGAATGCACTGACAGATATTATTTCCTCCACCCACTGAAATAGGAGTTTGAAACAAATTAAATTGATATACCAGCCTCTTACATAAACAATGCAGATAGCAAGGGACTCGAATGAAATTGATTCCATTTCCACCTGAGGTAACAAAGCAAATTTTATGAAGATAGTTGTATTAAACTTGAATTTAGAAGAATGGGTAGTATTTTGAAACATCAAGAATGAGGAAGTTATTTCCCAGCAAAATGAACAGTTTAGAGGTAGAAAAATGGAAAGTGTAATTATAATATGGTAAATTTAAGGACCTTAAATAAGTACAGTTGATGGCATTTATAAATTTAAAAGTCAACTAAAGGTTAACTCAGGGGAGTTTCAAGTAATATGTCACACTTTAAAATAGCATAAGAAATTTGTTTCATCATAAAATATTTTAAGAAAACAGGCAAGTGAACTTCTAAAGAAAGTGAATTGTCAGCAATTACATGAGGAGCAGGATTTTCTGAAAATGACCCAAATACACACTTTGACAAGAAGCTAGCTGAAATAAGGATTTCCAAACCACTTCTTTGAGCCAGAAGGGTTAAACTGAAGTTAGTTGCCTGTGAGATAAGTGCCTTCCTCCCACTTCCCACCATCCTAAGCAGATAGGACTGTAACTTCACCTGTACCCATTGTCTTCAAGTTCAAGACAGCAGTGACCCTGCAGTAGCACACAAACCTACAAGCACACAGCTTCAGCTTCTCTTAGGGAATAATGAGAGTATGTTAAACTGTGTCTTCTCTTGTTTTGCTCTAAATTTCACCAATGGAGTCCATTCTTCAACCCATCTGTGGAATGGTGAGAAATTTATCCTGAGTCCTGTTCTAAGAATGATCTTTCCAGATCCAAGCCAAGCTCTCAGGACACAAAGTCAAGATGGAAGAAGAAACTCATCCAATTTTTTAGGTGACTCACAGTACAGTTTGTTCAAGTAGACAGCAAACCAGTGAGAAACACAAACTCACTTGTCCATGAAGTCAGCTCAAACAACAGACTTATAGCCTCTATGCTTGTTTTCTACCCTATGATTCTCTTTTTTATTACAAACAACACTTTTAGACAGCACAATACAAAACAGTAACAAAAAAGCCAGTCACAAATGGACACAGTGCTATCCCTGGGAAGGAATAATCCAAACCAAGAATCACAATACCCAAAGAACTAGTTCTAATCAAAAAGTTTCACCTTGTAAATCTAAATTATGGATATACCTTTTAGAAAAGCCAAAGAGAGATTCTTAATGCCCTTATCTAACCAAACACTGAGCAGAGATCCAGGAGTCTGATGAGAAAGCTTACTTTCTCTGGCTTGGTCAGAACTCTCAAAATCTCAACTGCAGCCTCCAGAGTGAATGGGGAGTCCTGACTACTCCATCCTCATCATCAAAACTCTTGGGAGAAAACTTTCCCTCTGTCAACTTATGCCTAGTTGGTGAGGGCTTGTAAATTAATTAAAGACAGATTAACAGGATGTATTGCAATTCTCTAGAGAAACAGAACCAATAGGATTGATTTATTGGCTGTTTAATTATCTGATTGATTATAAAGAACTTGCTTATTCAATTATAGAGGATGACAAATCCTAAGAACTGCAGTTGGCAAGCTAGAAGCCAATGACATAGTTCCAGTTCAACTCTGAAGGCCCAAGAACCAGGAGAGCCAAAGGTGTACTTCCAGTCGGAAGGCCATAAAAAACCAATGTTCCAGCTTGAAAGCATCCCTCTTATTTAGGGAAAAGTCAGCCTTTTGTTCTATTCAGACTTTCAACTGATTAGATGAGACCCACCCAAATTAGGGAGGGCAATCTGCTTTACTCAGTCAATCAATTTAAATATTAGACTTATCCAAAAACACTTTCACAGAATAATGTTTGACAAATATCTGGGCACCCTGTGGCTAAGTCAAGTGGACACATAAAATTAACCATCACATAGGAGAAAAGTTTAATTCACATATATGTGGGAACACTCTATAAGGAGAGACTCCTCAAATTGCCAGGAGTAATGGTTTATATACCAACTTAACAAAAGGGGCGTGATGGTTTAAGGCTTCAGTGGAAAAGTATGGAAGTTTCTATTTGGCTTATTTATACAATCTTTCATCCAGGTACTGCTATGGGGAGGGAGGTCTCTTTCCTCTGGCTTCTAGTTCCCCCAAAGGGTGATTTATGGCACCTGAACTCCAACATCCCAGTGCTAAGGATCAGTCTTTTCTCAAACAGTAGAGTCCTTCAGAGTGGGGTTTCTGGCTCTGCTTAATTCAGTAAAGGTAAGTTTAAATAAAGTTTCTTTCTGAGATTGCTGTTTTTTGAGATGTTTTTAGTTTAAAGCAATCCTTATACTATTCTGGTGGGATTTTGGTCCCTTTAATAGCAAATGTACTTGCCTGTTAATATTTATGTAAGGAAGCTGATATTACATTTTGAAAAAAATGTTTTTGTGGTAAAAATTCACTGACTCTTAAACTGTATTTAATATGAGCTAAGGCATTTTGGGTTTAACTAACATTTGCCTCTGTATACATGTCCAAGCATGTATCACACTATTTTTTAATTATTCAAATACCTATATAATACTTTGATCTGAAAAATTGGTATGTTTCTTTAATCAGAGATTGTTAAATTAGTAACTATATTGCTTTAAAATTCCAGTTAACATCTCCTTAACTTAAAACCTCACCCCTAGGTAGTGGCAAAGCTCAGAGTCATGTCACAAGATTTTAAACTTCAAAACAGGGCAGCCATTTGCCCCAACTTCATTCTTCAGAATATGTTCACACAGGTAGAATTTGATTAAATGAATGTCATATTCAAAAAATAAGAAACTAAAACATTAGCCTGAGGGTTATATGTGAAAATGGGCAAGAGTCAGTTTCAAGCCATTACTTTGATGGAAATCTCAGGTCTGTCTTTCTCATAAACTGATACCACCTTCACCTTCTACCCACAGATTACCAGTTGCCCACACAGCCGCTTCTTCCTTTCTTGTCCCCCATCAAAGTAGTACTAAGACAATCATATGATCCACTCTACCCCAGAAGTAATTGGGAACCTTATGAAAGAATTATGAAGACACCATAATGTACTTCTCTGAAGAACAGTGAAGACAAATTCACTGAACTGCTTCAAAGAACTATTTAGATTTTCAGACAATAGCAAAAAAAGAACATTAATTAAACTGTCTTTGTTTCTTGCTGGAGATGTTCATTACTTGATTTGGGGAGTAGAAATGAATGAATGAATGAATGAAGGACTGAAGCTGTAAAAGGTTAATAATCATAACTACTATAATTTATTCAGGCTACTACTTGCTAAACATTATTCCTGAGAAAAACACCCTAGGAATGAGGAAGCTGAGTTCAGTTGCCCAAAAATACATACCTTTTTCAGTGGAGAAAAGCTAGAATAGAAATCTCATGAGCCCCTGTTCTAGTGCTCTAACCATATTAGCACATTGTTGGTACTAAATATTTGTTTGCAGGGTCTATAATAACTAGAGAGTGCTTTTGAATGGAAATTTGTATAATAGATATCATAATAAACTCTTGCGACATTTAATTTCATTATCATTCTACATATGAACCTGGGACTAATAATAGTCAATGTGACTGAAAATGAGACCCTGCATAAAGACTCTGACTTAACTTAGAATAAATTTCAAGTGCATTAAACTTACTTTCGAGGCTTTCCTATAATATTCTGTGTAAGAGAACCATTTAATGACAAAACATTTTTTTTTCCTTTTGTCACCTAATCATCCTATTTCAGTTCCATATTTCCCTAAGTTTCAATTATCTTTTCTCTATATGATTTACATCATTTAGGAAATGTAAACAAGAGTAGTTTAAAAATAAACTACTGCAGTGCGTGTGTGTGTGTGTGTGTGTGTGTGTGTGTGTGTGTGTACATGTTTGTGTTTAACAAAAGAGGCATCAGCAAAAACATACAGTGGAGAAAGGAAAGTCTCTTCAATAAATGGTGCTGGGAAAACTGGAAAGCTACCTGCAAAAGAATGAAACTAGACTGTTGTCTATCATCACACACCAAAATTAACTCAAAATGGATTAAGGACCTGAATATAAGACCTGAAACAATAAATTGCATAGAAGAAAACATAAGAACTAAACTCAGGGACCTTGGACTTAAAGAGAATTTTATAAATTTGACCTCAAAGGCAAAGGAAGTAAAAGCAAAAATTAATGAATGTGATGCCATCAAACTAAAATGCTTTTGCACAGCCAAAGAAAGTAAAAAGACAACCATCCAAATGAGAAAATATATTTGCAAGCAATGCCTCCGATAAGGGCCTAATATCTAAAGTATACAAAGAATTCACACAACTCAATAACAACAAAAAAACAAATGATCCAATCAAAAAATGAGCATAGGACCTGAACAGATACTTCTTCCTAGAGGACATACGAATGGCCAACAAATATTTGAAAATATGCTCAACATCACTAGCTATTAGGGAAATGCAAATCAAAACCACAATGAGATACCATCTCACACTTGTTAGGATAGCTATAATCAACAGGACAAGTAATAACAAATGCTGGAGAGCTTGCAGAGAAAAAGGAACCCTCATACACTGCTGGTGGGACTGCAAATTGGTACACCCACTATGGAAAACAGTATGGAGGTTCCTCAAAAAACTAAGAATTAATCTATGATCCAGCAATCCCTCTACTGGGTATTTACCCCAACGACTTGAAAACTCATATACAAAAAGATATTTGCACACCAATGTTCATAGCAGAATTATTCACAGTGGCCAGAACATGGATGCAACCGAAATGTCCTACGATAGATGATTGGCTAAAAAAGCTATGGTACATATATACAGTGGAATATTACGCAGCCATAAGAAGAGATGAAATACTGCCATTTGCGACATAGACGGACCTCAAGATAATCATGCTAAGCAAAATAAGCCAGACAGAAAAAGTTGAAAATCACATGATATCACTTATATATGGGATATAAACCTAAAACAACAAACAAACAGGACAAAAAGACAGAGACTCATAGACATGAACAATAGGCTAGTGGCTACCAGAGGATAGGGGGGAGGAGGGAAGAGGGAAGTAGATGGGGTAAACAGGATCAAATATGTGGTGACAGATATAAATCTAACTATGGGAGGTAAACACACACACACTATAT
>NW_006494613.1:3863540-3900985 GCF_000325575.1 Pteropus alecto | reverse complement strand
TAGAGCACACC
Organism: Pteropus alecto; assembly: GCF_000325575.1. Taxonomy (NCBI): domain Eukaryota; kingdom Metazoa; phylum Chordata; class Mammalia; order Chiroptera; family Pteropodidae; genus Pteropus; species Pteropus alecto. Next base: position 3,900,974 of record NW_006494613.1, on the reverse strand, counting down.
ACTGGGGAAACAGAATCCGACTGGTCGCTGCAAAGCTCGCTGCTCGCACGACAAGCATGGCAAGATCAGGAGAGAAACGTGCTGTCTTTGTGCAGAAGGTGATGTTCCGCTTCGTGTTGGTCCATGCTTTGAAATTTACCACACGAAAAAAAGTTATTAACTACTGATTGTATACATTTTTGTTACACTAGGATTAGAGACAAGTTCTGTTTAAGAGTAACTCCAATAAAACTTTAATAACTTCATATTGAAAACTAGTCAGATTTTCTTCAGCCTCAAAGAGCGTGTTTATGTAAAATTAAATTAACACTGGCAGTGAGCTTTTTTTTTTTTCCTAAACGGGAAATGGGTTAATAATTTCATTTAAAGGCTAATTCCCTCTTCATTATAATCCACATTATTTTGATAAAAGGACACTTTTCTTAGTCACAGCTACCTGAAGAAGCTAAATGTACAAAAACCAAGCCAAACCTATCAGAGACTCTTTCTCGATGTCCCCCACTTCTGGCCAAACGAGCGTGGTTGGCATTGGTACCCAATCTAAGTACCAATGGTTGGCTCGATCATGGTCTCTTCGGCTGGGAAATACAAAGGTGAAAGAGAAAGAGTGGCTATCTTCCGAAAATGTAAAGTTAGGAGATGTCTTTAGCTGTTTTTCGTCATGTGGATGAGAAAATCAGATAATGTCCTTTACAGAAAAGAAAATAGATATGTAGAGAAAAGCAGAAATAAAAGTGAATGATAAAAATATTTGAAACCTTGGTTTAAGAATTTACCTAAAACTCTGTAGTTTTACAATAAGTTTCCTCTTTTGCTTAGGTCTTTGATTTAGATTCTAAATAATACACTCCTTAAATCCAAGCATTTATTGTAAAGTGAAGATTATAGGTCAAGTTCATAGTGATCTCTCTTAAAATCTGAGTTCTGTCACTTCTAATCTATTACTTAGGTTAAATCGCTTAAATTCTTAATTTGGTTTTCTCTTCAGAAAGATTATGGTAATTTACATTTCTATCAGCTGTATATGTGCCTTAGTCAGTTTAGGCTGCTAAAATAAAGTACTATTGAATGGGTGGCTTATAAACAAAATAAATGTAGTCCTTACAGTTCTGGAGGCTGGTTGCCCTAGATCAAAATGCCGGCATGGTTAAGTTCTGGTGAAAACCGTCTTCCAGGTTGCAGAGAGCTAGCTTCTCATTGTATCTTTACACTGCAGAGAGCAGAGAGGAAAAGCAAGCTATCTCCTGACTCTTATAAGGGCATTAACCTCGTTGGCTCCACCCTCACAACCTCATCTAATTCTAATCACCTCCCACAGTCCCATCTCCTAATAGCAGCACACTAAGGGGTAATGTTTCGATGCATGAATTTTAGGGGAAAACAATCACCTAGTCCAGGACCATGTGAGACAGTCAGATCATTTTTCAACAACTTTATTCTCATTCAATATTTAATTTATTTTATAATTGCCAAACACTAATCTAGTAAACCAAATATATTATTTTGTTTTTTAAATTTTCATATGTATCATTATAAATGAAATTTATGAGGAAAAAGAGGTGATCCTTTATTTTAATTTATTAATTATTTTTTGGTGTATGTGACTTAAGTTCTTTGTCCATATTTTTCTATTGAGGGATCACATATTTTTAAATTATTTTTTAAGAGATTCTTATGTGGATGGAATATTAATCGCTGGCATTTATAATTGTTTCAAATGTACTTTTACCATTTGTCATATGCTTTAGATTTTGTTTAGGTATCTTTGAACTGGTGAATTTACAGTTTGCACTCAAGTCTATCATTTTCTCAGTTGTAGTACCTACCTTGGGTGACATTCTCAGAAAGGCCTTTACGTATTCCTTTTTTTTTTTTTTCACATTTCAGAGGAGCTGAACAGATCAGTTCTGTTCTTTCTCTCTCTCTTTTTAACTTTATTTTATCATTAGTTTTATGTATACAGTACATTGGTTAGACATTTACATGAAACAATCCTCCTAATTACTTTATCTTCCCTCTGGCTGTACATATAGACATCAGGTCTAGTTTTATCTATCTATCTATATCTATCTATCTATCTATCTATCTATCTATCTATCTATCTATCTATCTATCTGTCTATCTATCTATCTATTTATTGTGACATTGAATAATGAAATTCAATAAGTTTCAGCTGTATACTTTAACAGTAAGGCATATAGGAAGGCGTTTTCATTATTAAATTATGTGACTATTTCCAGCTTCTCATCTCGCTTTTTATTTAATATTTGGCATTTAAACATATAATCTACCTAGAATTAATGTTATTGTGTGGTATAAGTTAAGGATCGAACGTTTTTATTCTCCAAATATTGAGTTAAAATGACTCCTCTATAATGTAACAAATTCTTAGTTGTTTGTGTTTCTGTACTTTTTATTCTACTTCCTTTTCAACAGTACTGCATTGTTTTAATTACTCCAGCTTCAAAATATGAGAGACTATCTCCACACACTTTGGCATCTCCATAAAGCATTTAAATCAATAAAATTTCATTGCAGTTAAATTTGTTTTTCTTTTTGTTTTGTCATTGTAAAATAGTTTAAATTTAGTAACTACTTATGAATAATAAGGAACTTAGCAAAAAAAATCACCTTTAAAGATTAATTTTGCTTTGAATTATTTCCTTATTTTCAAATTTAAGCTAAAATATTTGAAGTCCTGGCAATTTAGTTGAAAAATATATATGAAAATGTTGTCCTCTTGAATCAATGTAATTTACAATTTTATCATCATACCAATTTTATATATTCTTTATTCAGAGCAAAAAAGGTAAAACAAAATTAATATTTTTAAATACTTTTGTGAATTTATCATTAGGAATATATGATAAGGGAAGGTGAACAATCTAATATCACTCTCTGTTTTCTTTTCTTTCTTTTTTCTTCTCTCATCTTTGTCAATCCTAAATAAAAACGTGTCAATCCTATTTTCAGCAATCCTATAGTACTTGAGTACATTAGAGAAGTGCTTCCCCAGGGAGAGACCTCTATGGGTGTGTGCCCTGGTAACCAGAAACCAGGAAGAGGCTAACCTGGAATTCATATAACATGGCCTCCAGCTCGTGTGTTATTGGAGGGAGAAAGAGTTGAGGTGGTATAGTTATTACATATAGATGGGCAAATATCAACTGTGTCTTAAGTGAACATGTACATGGAAGTTCTGGAATTAAAAAGTAGAGGAGAGAGTGCATTGAACAGCCTGTGACAGCATTATCTGTTCTTTCTAGGCTGGTAGGTACATGGGTACCAGAAACATCTACAGCCACTTCGGCTGAGAAATCTGTGGAGGAAGTTTTTTTCTAGCTGAAACAAATGTGAAAGTAAGAAGGTTTTGTAGGTCAAAGCAATTCTTTAACAAAAGGCAGAAGCAACAGCACTGATAATACATTCCCACAAAAGCTCACATTACTTAATAAAACTTCCCTTTAATGCAGCAAGGAAGAGTCAGAAAATGAAAATGAAGAGGATTTCCCAGATTGCAAAGAAAGGCTTCCAACTTTTGTCCACACTTTGTAATGTTTCAATTTCTATTAAAAAAAAAAAAAAAAGAGTACGTCTAGGTGTATTTTTCCCAGAAATATAGTAAATGCTCGTACTAAAATAATCCTCCTATCAGAGACACCCCTAAATCAGTTTACATTTACAATTTATGTATCTATACAATGAGCATTGACTTCCTGGTGTTAAATGAATAGCACTAGCATTCTGTCAGAGCTGAAACCAGGATATCCTACTCATCTTCCCATCTACCCATCTCACTCATTTACAACTAAGCTTCTTGCAATAGACTTTAGCAATGCTAAGTAGTGGGTTCTGAAATAACAGCCCCCTTGAATGGGAATAAGTTTTTTCCTAAATTTGCTGGGGGGCTGCATCAGTGCTATGATATTCATGAGCATCGTATTACCTTTTTGGACTCTAAAAGTTGAGGTCACATCGGAGACTTGGTGGTGAATTAATGTACCTCTAAGTAATTATACACATTTTCAGTGACTTTGTAACATGTCAAATTAACTAAGCTGGAATTACATTTCCCAGAATCCTCTTCTTTATAAGTACAGGTTAGGTTAGCCATAAGAGAAATAATATTAGAAAGAAAGCATGGAAGCAACAACCATTAAGCTTTAAAGTTTCCTTGTAAGGTGTTAGACACTGTTGCAGCTCACACAGGTTTGTCATTGATCAGCTGGTTCTCGTTATTGGCATGGGCAGTAGGCAAGCCCACAGTTCCTCCACGTTCCCAGAATCTCTTTGTTCAGTGTTTCTGAGTTCTGAAGCAGGCAAGTACACAGTTCCGTGGTGAAAGCATCAACTAATTCTGCAAGTCACCCACATCCTCATGATTGTAGATAGTGAGAAATAGATGCAGGTTCCAGTTTGTCCTTGGTCATCCCACTTCCCATCTATCTTTTTTTTATACTTCTGTCCATATTGATCTACAGTCAACTTATAGCTGACTACCAGAAGCAGAGGTATCAGTCTTTCATAGACTTCTCCACCAGGTCCTACTATTGTGTAGGACCTAATCCTTACGATAAATCCCTATTCCTTATCAGTCATAATAGTTCTTTTTCCTTAGTTGTATCCTACAGTTTGGTGCCTGGAATAGAGTTGCTGTCATAGCAAAAATCCAAAGCAGGTGACACTGGCTTTGGGACAGGATGGCAGGAAGAAGGTGGCAGGCAGAAGATGGAAGGGGCTTCAGAGACCATGAGTTAAAGCTGAAAGGGACTTCAGAAAACAGTGAAGATTTGAAAAACAGTAAGGAAATTATTTGGTAATGTCTTTTTGTAATGTGAAAAATAAATAGGGTATTTAATGATCTCTTAAATCTAACTGGAAAGATTTATAGACAGAATGTGGAAAATTTCAACAGGCAGCTTCTAGCTTCTTATAATTAAGTACGAGATGGGAGCGGGGTGGGAAGAAAGAGACTAGAGAAGGAACTGTACCATTTTCATTTAGATTTTAGGAATTTAGAGGAAATATTCATTATCCAATGATTATTTGGTTCAAAATTAAATTGTTTTCCATTCTTAGTTATTCCCAGAAAAAGATTCTCAAAGAAGAAATAGCTTTAGCAAATATAAAATCCAGCATACTAAAAGAAACTCAGGCCACAAATGTGTGGCTATTATAAATCCTCTTGTTGAGACCTCAAAAAAAAAAAAAAAGTTAAGGGCATATCTTCTAAAGCTCTAAAAGATCTTATAGATGTTACCCCCCAGTATCCCTGCTCTTGGCCCAAGGTAGAAAGGGCCTATCTCAGGAAAAAAAATGTGTGTATGTTTATGCCAATGGCTGTGCCAAGAGCTGAAGGGAGTCATTCCCAGGGAACAAAACAGTTCCCAATCCTGGATTTCAGAATTCCTAACGACAAGTAACTGCTGTGCTTCTTATTTCTGCCTTATTTAAACGGGAGTTCCTACTGCACTTACCTTTGTCTCACCACTGTATAGTGGTAGAAAAACTTGTCTCTTTAGTTCACAGCTTATCAAATAGACAGGAACAGTGCCCTAGGAGCCAAAGAGCTGCATCCATTCCTGGACCTGATAGATGATAACCAGCTGGAACCTGACCTAAGCATGATGCTATAATGTAATAAGAACTTTGGGAGTCATGAGAGGGGCTGAATGTGTCTTCTTTGTGGTCAGAGAGTTGGCAAACTATCACATAATAAAGATGACCATAAGTTCCTTGGCTCTTTTCTCATGGAGTTATGGGGGGTTGTTCTCACCTCTTGAATCAGAGTGGGTTATTTGACTGCTTTGGCAAATAGATTATGGCCAAAGTGATGATGCTGTGCCAGTTTTGGGGTCCAGGACATTAAGAGACTAATGTTTCCATTTCCTGTATCTCGGAATACTCATTTTTAGAGTTTTGAGTCTTCATGCAGATGTTCAGCTGGAGGGACCATTTGGAGAGGTCTTGAGACTACATGGGTCCAGTTGAACCCCACTTTCCAACAATCCTTGCTCAGGCCAGGCATGTGAGTGACTCCATGTGGGATCTCTGAATCAGCCCATCAGCTCAGCACCACCAAATGACCCCAACCAACACCATAGAGAGCAGAAGAATTTCACAACTGAGCTCCACCTAGATATCTGACCCATAGAATCACGGGATATAATAAAATGTTTTGTTTTTAGCCACTTAGTATTGGGATAATTAATTACACTGCAGTAGATAACTGAAACATTTTAATGTGAGCTATCCTAGTCTGCAGTTGCTGGGATACAGAAAAAGGCATTCGTATTTTAATATGGAAAAGGAGAAGCATTGCCCTTTCCCTTGGTCTCTTTGGGAGATGAGTTGGCCTCGAGGTGCAGGTATTCTCTGTTCCCCAATACCATAAGTTTCATAAGCACTACGCTTAGCTTCGTGAATTTTGGAGTCCAATAATTGGGGACCATTTGTAACCCATATTCCACTACATTTTCCTTCCAAACTTTGTTAATAATAATCATTATGTTTAAGCCTCTGTCTCTACTTCTTTGTCTTCTCACATCTTTGGAATTCAGGTGATATTATAGAAGAATATTTTCTCATTCCTCACTAAAGTATTCTGCCAAGCCAAACTTTCAGAATTTTAATGCAATCAGATTGGTTTTATTGGTTTTTAAATACCAGTGAGATGAAGAGGTAAAGAACTGATTTTTTTGGTCACATCTCATTAATCAAAAAAATAATTTTTTCTATATGCTTGTTGAACAATTTAAATGTATTTCTGCAAGCCAGACTGCCTTTATTTATTTTTTAAGTTTTTTGCAACATATCTGTTAACTGGGAAGTTTAGAGCTACATTGCTCTTCTCTCTTCTTATGGTTAGAGTGAGTAAAATTGCAAAGCTTTAATCCTTAGAGTTAATTTGTAAAATTTTTGCTGTTCATTTAATTTTAACCATAAAGCATCCCATTTACCCATATGGTGTATCCATAAACAGATATGTTTAAAATATGATCTTAAAAAGTCTTCAGAAATAAGTGCATTAAAGCTGTTCTAAAAACGTGCATATTCTGCTTGTTGTATTCTGCTTTGGTTTCCTCTGAGTTGACCATCTACTTAGCTATCTCTTCGACTTCTTCCCTCAAACCTAAACTCTAGCCATCACAAGCCACATAATCTAGAAAGCTTCAAAATCAATTTAATCTTCTCAGATTAAGTAAAATTACAAAAGTGCTGTTTATCCTCTGGCTTTCTCAAGAGGAGTACAAGAGGGCTCCATATTTCTGTGATGTTCTAGAGAGAGCCTCACCACTCTCCTCCAAACTCCAACCCTCAACCCTGATACTCACAGCTTCTTCACTATTTCTCTTGAGACCATTAAGATCAATAATATTATGGTGTTCGTGTTGATATACTTCAGTTGCTACAAAAAGAACATCAGGTCATTTCCTCATCTCCCAGACTATAGGGACCCTAAGGTATGTGCATGTCCCTCCTCTTATCCATATTTCACCCCTTCTCAATTCCTGAACCTCTTTGCTGTGCTTTTAGAACTCACAGTCATTCAACAAAAAAATCTCCTATATATTTAACCCATTTCCTTATCTTCCTGCTCTAACTGAAACTATGTTCTCCCCTGAGGATATTGTTTCCTTGCAGCCCTCTCAGGTAGTGGCTGTCTTCTCTTGAACCTGCCTCATACTGCTCAGCCTGGAGGAGGAGAAGTTGTCTCTTTGCTCAACATTGCTACTTCAAGATCATTCTCCCTTCTTCTCTCTATTGGAATATATTTCCCAACATGCCTCTTCATTGCATCATTTACGGTGCTTTCTCATTTCTTGAATTTAACTCCTGGCTCACTGTCAGTCTCTTCAATGCTGTTTCTGCCAAATACCTCTGTGATTTCAATGAACACCTAGCTGATCTTTCCAAAGTACTGGTCTTTTAGTTCTCTCAACTCTTCTCTAAGGGTATCAACTCTCACCATACCTCATACACTCACTCCCATGGTCATACCTTAGATTTTGACCCGTTATCAAAAAACACAACAACTACATATTTCAATTTCATAAATCCTGTTCTTCATCGACCGCCTCCTGTCTTTCCATTAACAGGGCAAAAACAAGATAGAGGTAGAGCCCATATGACCACATTTCAAACCGTGAGCTAATGCGGGCTACAGTTAACACACATTTCATAATATTGTTTCATTACTCTATTGTTAGAAATTTGAATTTTTTTACAATTGTAAATAACGTGGTGCTAGACATCTTTGTGCAAACTGTTGATTGATTGTTATGGATTTATCTAATAACATACATTTTCAGGAGATAATAGATTCAGAAGAATGAGCTCATTTTAGTGCTCCCACTAAATTAGTTCAAAGTGACAATCTTTGCTCAGAGGAGTAATGATGAAGATTGGAAGATATAAGAAACTTATTTTTTTTCTGTGTGTATGTATTGTCTATTTTAAAAATAACGAGCCAGCATTTATGAATCAGTTACTCAACTTTTTTTTTTTTTTTGAGATAATAGATTCAGAAGAATGAGCTCATTTTAGTGCTCCCACTAAATTAGTTCAAAGTGACAATCTTTGCTCAGAGGAGTAATGATGAAGATTGGAAGATATAAGAAACTTATTTTTTTTCTGTGTGTATGTATTGTCTATTTTAAAAATAACGAGCCAGCATTTATGAATCAGTTACTCAACTTTTTTTTTTTTTTTTTAATTTTAATGTCAGGGTAGAGTGAATCATGTCAGTTATGCCAAGTGTCAGCGATATTGGTGATCGAGAAGGGAAGATTCGATGACGAGACACCCAGTTGGAAGAAGGCACAAGAGGCCAACATGAGAATGAAACAGCAGACACCAACATTATTGTGCGGAGCACAGTTCTGTTGGGAATTGCAGTCTATTGTGAGGAGCACGCGGTATTGCATGCACTTCTATTCTCCTTTCTGTGCTCTCCTTCTGCTCTCCCGGGAACCGCACAGCTCCTTACATAGCAGAGTACAATAGTGGCCTTCAGCCACACATGTGTGATATAATAAGCTGAAGTATGTTTATATATTTTCTAAATCTGGGGTCCTATTCCTAGCCGTGGACCTGTATCACAGCTAGAAATTGGACCAGCCAGACCTTGGATAACAGCCAAACCTTGGATCACAGTCAGACCTTGGGCCAGCCAGGCCTGGCACCCACACTCCACCCCTACATGGTTGCTTCACAGGATCTGGACCAGAGGGCATTACCTTGGGCAGATAATCCACTTTCCATTCTTGGAGTGGCTTAGTCGCGCGGGGCATAACCGCCAGGGTATTCTTTACCCGCCATCTTTCTGGGTGCTGCCCAGCATACCAGGGACAGTGTGACACGGCAACTTGTGCTTGTGCCTGTGTCAACAATAGCCCCCATCATTTCATTACCTGTCTCATGGTATGAGCCATCTGTGTACCAGGCATCCTCTGGGATAGAAGTCCAACTATTCACATAGGGACTTGGTATGTCTCTCATTTTAGCAGGCTCCACCAGGAGCTCTGCTGGGAACTGCACTCATCTCAATAGGGGATGCAGTTTACCTGACAGGGGGCTTGCAGAGAACCATGCCCACTGCTCCAGTTACATTGACTGCAGCCACCCCTCCACGTTGTACAAGATTATGGCCAATCCTCATTGACCAACAGGGCTGCATACTGGCAGCCAGTTGTTTCTCTATCAGAGACCATGCTTCTGCGCTTTTCCACAGTTGGGACCAGAAGCCTATTGCTACCTTCCAGGACCTGTTCTTCTGCCACAAGTCTTATCCAAACCCTGCATCATCCACCTGCACTGTAAGAAGGAATGGAAGGGCTGGATCTACTACACGTAGAGTTTGGGCTTGTGCTACAGCTTGCTTTGTAGCCTTAAAGTCTTCTTCTATCTCAGGGGTCTAATCTCATTGGGCACTCCATTTCACTAAACAGTGTAGGGGTCAAAATTCCAGCAGTTCCAAATAGGTTTGGAGCTGCTTCACAGACTTAGGTCAGAGATAAGCCTGTATCTCATCACTTACCACCTCTGACATTACTTTTGTCTTACCCGACCAGATAACTCTCAAGAATTTGACAGAGAACCCAGATCCTGGACCTTGTCCTCACCAACTGCCCAACCCCAGTCAGCAAGAGTCCCTCGCAGGCTGGTCGCCACGGCTTCCAGTCTTGCAAGAGAATCAGAGGTTAGCATTAACGCCATCAATGCAATAATACAAGTGCACTAGAGGCAGTCATTTCTACGTGGCTAAGTCTTGAGCCACGAGACCATGACACAGGGTAGAGCTAGAGAAAAAAGCATATGCCAAGTCCATTACATAATGGTATTGTCCAAGTTCATGTGACAACCACCATCCATGTCCTCCACTCGGGGCTCCTCCACCCAGGAACTGTCCGGAGTGCTGGGGACCATAAACACCTCATCCTGCAGTCTGCCCATTGTCAGTGGGATGCGGATCCTGCCGACTATGCCAATTGTCAAGGCCAAGCAGATTGTGTCCTCAGTATTGCTGATCAAAAAGAGAAGATTCGATGGTGAAATGCCCAGTTGGAAGAATGCACAAGAGGCCGAAATGAGAATGCAATAGCAGGTACCAACTTTATTGTACAGAGTGCACTTCTGTTGGGAAGTGCAGTTCTATTGGAGAATGCAGTCTATTGCATGGGGCACATAATCTTGCGTGCACTTCTCCTGCTCCCCTTTCTTGTGCTCCCCTTCTCTCTCCTTCTGCTCTCGCCTCTCCAGGGGACCGCATGGCTCCTCACATAGAGGAATACGAAAGTAGCATTCAGCCACACATGCATGATACAATAAGCTGAAGTATGTTTACATATTTTCTAAGTCCTGGATCCCATTCCTAGCCAAGGGCTTGGATCACAGCCAGACGTTTGACCAGCCAGGCCTAGAGCCCACATTTAAAAAGAGCAAATAGGAAGGGGAAAAAAATGGCGTAGATGATAGAGGCTCTGTTCATCCCTCTGGCACCAAAATCAAAGTTTTGATAAAAACAAGGAGCAAGCAGCAAGGAAAAATCACTTGGTATCTTGATGAACAAACCATACAACTAGGGAAAAATCCAAGAAATCACTCTGCAATGGGAGAAGGTAAGACGGGGCAAGGACTCGGGGCTGCTAGGCCTCCCGTGGCTGAATGAGATGAAGGCTGCAGCAGCTGCAGTGGCAGATGCCTCTTAAAAGGGCCATATCCACAAATGGATTTTCGTGGTGAAGGACCTGCTCATCCTGAGCACCAGTGCCTATTCAGCTGCACACAGGAGGCACCAGGGATTTACAGGAAGACATTGTTGGAGTGCGGGCCATGGGGAGATTCTCTTTGTATAGGAGTGCAGGAGGTATCCATTGTTCCTTGGTGAGCCCTCCTCTACTTCCAGACACAGCACTGCCATAGCCTAGATGTCATCAAACTAGATTACAGAGATCCCTCTGCCCAGAGGATTCCCTGAAACCTCACCTCCACCAGCTTGCGGCTTCACGCAAGCCACATCCAGGTATATCCTCAGCAAGTCAGATGCTCCTTGCTGAGCAGCGCCTAGACTCACACTGGAGGCAGCTGGCCTTGGTTTCTGGTGTGGCCTTTTGAGGCAACTATAAGCACAGCATCTGTGGATTGCTTGCTGAATCTTAAAAGGTGGCTCCAGAGGGGTAGAGGTTTGGGCTAAATTTGGTTTGTAGCTGAACCCCTCTCAGGATTGTGCCTCTGGACACCGACTTCACAAAGCCACACTAATAAGACCAGGAGACTTTGGAGCTTTGTTTAGTACATAGAAACAGACTCAGAGAGGCAGCCAAAATGGGAAGACAAAGAAGCAGAAACCATATGAGAGAACAGAACAGAGATCCAGATATAATGGATTCAAGTAATCCAACAGATGCAGAGTTCAGAGTTCAAAACACTGGTTATAAAGATGCTCAATGAACTTTTGGGAAGTGTAGATAAATTCAGTGAGAACTTCAACAAAGAGATAAAAAAAATATAAAAATGGAAATGAAGATTATAAAAGGAAACCAGTCTGAAATGAAGAACCCATTATCTAAGATGAGAAATATATTAAATGGAATAAACAAAGTGAATAAAGAAGATGATCAAATGACCTATCTAGAAGATAGGAAAGCCAAGGACACTCAAACAGAATGGCAAGAAAAAAGATGTCAAGACTATAAAAATAATTTAAGAAGGATATGGGACATTATTAAGGCTCCAAATATGTCTAATCGGCGTAACTGAAGAAAATCAAGATGTTGAACAGCTATTTGAAAAAATAATGATGGCATTCTTCCCTAACCTGGTGAAGGAAATAAACATAAAACCCCAGGAAGCTCAGAGAATCTCAAAAACCAGGGATTCAAAGAAGCCCACACTAAGACACATCATAATTAAAATGCCAAAGGTTAAATACAAAGAAAGATTATTAAAAGTAGCAAGAGAAAAACAGATAGTTACCTATAAGGGAACACCCATAAGACTGGCAGCTGATTTCTCAAAAGAAACTATGCAGGACAGAAGGACTTGGCACAAAATATTCCACTGATGAAAACTCAGGATCTACAACCAAGAATACTTTATCCAGTAAAGCTATCATTTAGAGTTGAGGGACAGATAAAGAGCTTCCCAGACAAAAATAAGCTAAAGGAATTTATCGCCACCAAGCCAATATCACAGAACATGTTGGAGAGACTTCTTGAAGAAGAAAAAACATGTATGAAAAACAGAATAAAGAATGGTAACAACTACATTCCGATTAATAGGTACCTCAAATGGAAAATAAGTGCTCCAATGAAAAAATAGAGTGTCTGAAAGGATAAGAAAATAAGACCCCTACATATGCTACCTATAAGAGACTCACTTCAGATTAAAAGACACACACAGACTAAAAGAAAGAAGATGGAAAAAAAGTATTGTTTTGATGGACCTAGAAGGTATTTAAGTCAGACAGAAAAAGATAAACACTATATGATTTCACTTGTATGTGGACTCTAAGGAATAAAAACAACAAATTAATCAAAACCAGACTCACAAATATAGTGGACAATTTGGTGACAGACAGAGTGGGAGGGTTTGGGGGCTGGGAGAATGGGGTAAAGGGTTAATGAAGTACAAATTAGTAGCTGATGGATAGTCACGGGGATGGGGAGCATGGCATAGGGAATGCAGCTAGCATTACTACTTTGGCTAGGTGGAGGGTCAGGGGCAGGAGAGAGCAATTGGGGGGATCATTTATGAACTACATAGATGTCTAACCAATGTGCTGTATACTTGAAACTAATTAAAATAAATAAATTTAAAAAAATTGAAAAGTAAAAAATAAATAAATTTTTATAAAAGAGCAAATAATATTAACCAGTGATTCACAAAAGAAAAAAAGAACCAAGTTGCCAATGAGTATGTGAAAAAAAGTTACAAAGATCAACTGAGTGTTTTTTTATTCTTTGTAAGTAACTTAGTTATTCTGCCTTCATACTTTTAGGATTTTTCTCTTTACCATTCAGTTTTTAAAACCTGAAAATGTAGTCAAGGTGTTAATTTCTTCTCTTTTACAGGGCTTTTAAAGGTGTGAATTTATTCTAATTGATTTTATCTGAAATATGCTATACTCTCCCAATTTTTTCTGATTTATGGGTTACATAAAATCACTTTTTCTCACCTATCTCCCTTTTTATCATGTCTTATTCACTTTCATTAAAATCCACTCTTTCTTTGTGATCTTTTGCCATGTTTAATTAATGTGGAAACATCTGTGTCCTGGGGAGAATAAACATGCTCATCATTACATTTCTTAAAACAAATAATTTCTGGAATTTCCTCTTTCTCTGAAATTTCATGAATAATTCTTTTCTATTACTTTATCATACATTTTAATTTTTCTCTTTTAAAGTGTACTCATTCCTAAATGAGGAGAACTCTCAGCAGACACAATGTGCACCAAATTACATAGAACAAGGAATGAGTTTAAGGCCATTGTGTGCCAATGTGAGGGCAAGTCCCATTCTTTTATTTAAACTTTGTCTAGAACACTGTTTCAGGGGCATGTGCTGGGTTCATATGCTCTTTCATTACCTAAAAGATTTTTATGTCTGTGGGACTTGCAGGAATGAGATGAGCCCTTTCTATGTTCATCACCTGGGTGTTTGACATTCTAAACAGATAATGCACATAATGCACGTAATAAATCTGTGAAATTCTCAGTGAGTGCTGTAAACAAAGAGCTTTCGGATCCTATCCCTGTTTCTAATGCACTTGTGAACATTACATCTTGCAGAAGGTAGTAAGCCACCACAACCAGTCCCAATTGGGGGTGGCTCTGGTTCTATCCTGCTAGTATTATGGGAATTTTGGTCTCTAATTAGATAGAAAAAATTAAGTTGAGATGCAGAATCTAATCTCAGAAGTAGCATCTAAACGGTAGAGGAATAGCTGTTAATTCTTCCATTTGATAAACATCTTCAAGTTCTGAAACAGGAAGAAAGTGATAGAGGATGAAGAGAGAATTGCTCTCTGCTTCCCACAGTTGATCTGATTGATTGGCTTCTCATTTCTATCAACCTGGCAGTTACTAGAAAATTTTATCAGATTCGGACAAGTTTTCTACCATGGCATTCTATTTCTAGAATCAGTACTTTGAGGCAGAACCTGAGTGATAAAAATTAATTATAACCATTTTCTTTAAAAGGTAAGAGGTCATTAACTGCTGTTTATTCATCAGATGTTAAAAGAAAACCAAAGCAAATAGGTGGTAAAAAAAAAAAAGTACTGTATAAAAGATTGATTTTGTTTTCAAATCATCTCAAAAGGAAATTTAAACCACTGATACTTTCTGTTATTTATTTTACCTTTTACTAAGAGAAACATTTAAATACATGCTAGGAGAACAATTTAAACAGAAAAAGTAAACATCTTATAAAAATCACATCAGTCCAGATGACTTTTCTTAATGGCAGCCTTATATTATGAAAGCAAGTTCATTAGTTCTGTCACTATAGCTTCTGAGAGAGATAAAGTACCTGTGAATCAAGTTTACTAATACTTAATACTTGAGTCAGTGTGTAATGATAAATAATTTGCAGTAACATATGCATTTAAACTAACATTGTTACTTAGAACATTTTTAGAAATTACCATATGATAGTTGTCCTAAACTCCTTGTACAACAGATACTTTAACATTTCTTCAAGAAACTGAATGTCTGAAATCTATATCCAATTCATATCAAATATAGGAACACGGACCAATGAAACTTGAACCATTTCTATTCTGTTTATTAATACACAGAGTGAGAAACAATGATCAATTTTATATATTAAGGATAAAGCAACTAAAAATGTCTTAGACATCTTATAAATATTTAGTAAACGTTATTTTTCCTCTAGACCACAAAAATTTCTAATATAGCACATTTATTTTGAGAGTTCTATTTGTTATCATGAGAGAATGAATGGAAATAGACCAATGTTTTCTCAGTACAAATACTTCAAAGCAAAGTTCTATTCTATAACATAAGATAACACTCAACACAGCAGCACCATTTAATAGCTTTCAATGTTAACACAAAGATTTACTATAACTATGTTCGATTTTTCATATTTCTACGCCTGTATTTATCCATTGAGTCAGATAATTGATACAATTTTTCAGTTCAAGTTACCTGTACAAGGATAAATTTTAATATTTTTCACCCCATATAAAATATTATCAGGAGAATTATATCTCACTTTCTTAAGTTGTTTACCCATTATCTAACCAGCATAATCAGATTGTAAGGGATAAATTGCTACAATGTGACACAGCAGGAACAGTGAATTAAAATTCCTAGCAAATCCAAGGCAACTATCTGGATATGTCAAATTGCAGTGCTGATGCAGGGATGTGACTAGATCATTCACATGTTTGACAGGCCATCTTAGTTTATTCTATAGTTTTCTCTATACAAAGACAATTTTATGTTTTGACTCATCATCCTCCTTGCTACCACGGATATAACAATGCCCCAAATCTCTTACAAAATTCATTTTTGCAATGAGAAATACAAAAGAGAAAAATTTATATCTTACATGTGTCTGAGAGTTGTAATATTGTAATATTATAGCTTTCCAAAGAGATAGATGGAGGTCATGAATATAGAATCACTATACATAATCACTGATCCTTCTTAGCAGATATCAAATGAAAGCTAAGAAAATCATTGCAGTCCTAAAAACTATAAGGGCAAACTAAAAACTACTTTCAGAGACTAAGACTCCTCATCTTGAGTTCCAACCACTGGCACTTTCTTTGGATTTTTGTAAATAACTTTAAAGACAGGGTTTGGTCATTAATCGATCTAATCCCATACAGAAGATTTGTTTTGTCTAATTTATCAAATCCAGTAGAGAGTAACAACTAGTTAACTGTATATTGAGTAAAATTAAACTTCACTCTGACAACCTAAATTCAAGAAGCTTTAGACATTGAACTTCTAGTAAAAAGTACAGAGTCAATAGCACTCAGTACATTTTTAGGACTGATAAATAAATCTCCTCGACACTTTTCTCTCACTATGCTCTTTCTCAAAAATATCTCATCCATGATCTGTTTGAATCAAACCAGAGTTCGTTTCATTTCTGAGCTCATTCCTGAAATATGGTGTAGTTGATTGTTTTGGAGAACAGAGGGGAAAAAAGCCAAGGTTACAGCTCTGCATCAAAAAATAGTGAGTCCTCTCTCGATTCCCCCTCAGGCAGGAAACTCTGTGAGTTGTATCACAGGAGTGGCATTAGATAGATTTTTTAAAAAGATATTTTAATCACATAAGTATCTGTATAGAGATTTAGCTGAGATCTTACCATTGATAATGAAAAATATTACTTCAGCTTACAGAATTTTACAGATGAGTAGTAAAAGCCAGTGCCACTACCATTAAACTAACCAAAACAACAACAATCACCTCGAAATGGCTCCTTTAAATCTTATAATTTTTATTACATCTTCTGTTATACAAAACAGGATGAACAACTAAGAATTGTGGCCGAGTAAATCACCCTATTCAAAGAAATTTTTTTCGATATTGTTTATTGATAGATCTTTCTTTTTTTTTCAGAGAAGCCATGTTTTTGCAAAATATGTGGGGAAAATACTTAACGTCTTCCTAATTAATTCCTCAAGAAAAATTACCAAATAAAATTATATGAAAATTGTGATGAAAATTGGCTTAGTCTATTGCAAGTGAAATGTTGTTTTAGAAATGAATTAATCTTAAGTGCTGATGCCTGAGTTTTAATCAGGTAGGGGATCTTTGTTTAGGAAAATGCCTTGAAAAACCACTAGAGGGCAATAGCTAATGAGAAATTAGGAAAATAAAATATCAAAACTGCTAGAAATAAATAGAATGGTATGGGGACGAGCAAAGAAGAGAAACTGAAGTGGAAAAAGGAGCAAGAAAGAGGACAATTGATCGAAATAGCTCAAGAATGGATCTATGCTGGTGGAAAGCACCACAGGATAGTGTTAAATATTAAATTTCAAATTATTTACTTTGTGGAAATACCAAGCGAAGTCATCTGTCCAGAACATCAGTAAAGTGAGCTATGCCAGCAAAGGTCTGCCATGAAGTGTGTGTGTGGAGTAGTGCCGATATATTTGTACTAATTTAGTAGAAGTGAGAGCTTGGGGGGGAAAAAAGATGATTATGGCTATGATTACGCTGGGTATACTCTGGAATACTGGGAAGGCCCCTGAGTACTCTATACAATATGGATTTGGGATCTGAATCAATTTTACAATCTTAAGTGGCAAGAAGTGTTTAGCTATCACAGAAGATTTTAAATTAACATACACACACAGACATGTACACATACATCAGTTATTAAGAAAAAAATTAATGCAGGGATATAAGGGGTTATCGGTTCACAGTGGCAGATAAAACACTCTCTGTAGCCAAAGAAGAGTCTCTTATTTACTAGAAATTCATCTGTATCTATATCTATATCATCTATCTGCTAAAAATAAAAGGGTAAGAAACCATAAGGAATCCGAGAAGAAAGAAAATCATAGTCCCAAAGAATTATGCAACGCACTGCTCCTATTAGTTGGGGCAGCAGTAAAAGTACTCTAGACTCAGAGTCTGCAGATAAGATCAAAAGAAGGTGTAAGTGCAACTGACAGTATGATCTGTTGGGTTATTTTCAAAAGGATCATGGACATCATGTGACCTCCCCCCATGCACTGTGAGCCCCTCCTTTGAGCAGCAGCACTAACGTTTCTGCCTCCAGGTAGATCTGAAAGATATATGTCACACCAACCAATGACTTTGTCAGCTGTTGTTTTAATTTTATTTCATTTATATTTATATTTTTATAATAGGAAAAAACTATACTACTAATGCATCAGTATTGGGACTAATTCCAGTGTTCTGAGCTAAACTAATAAATTTAATCAAATCAGTTTGTTTAACAGAATTCCTAGTCAAGAGTTGTTACAATAGTTAGACTATAGGGAGGTTGGTATTTCATAAAGCTCTTGGGTGATAACTTTGTGCCTTCTCTTGGAGAACTATTTCTTTAGAATCCTGGACAATATCTCTCAGAGTTGGGGCAATACTCTATCACAT
The DNA here is from genome assembly GCF_000325575.1 of Pteropus alecto. Taxonomy (NCBI): domain Eukaryota; kingdom Metazoa; phylum Chordata; class Mammalia; order Chiroptera; family Pteropodidae; genus Pteropus; species Pteropus alecto. The sequence goes on along the minus strand of NW_006494613.1, from coordinate 3,882,358 downwards.
TGAAATTCACTTTTGGGTTACTTAATTTTAGTGATCTGCCCCATTTTATGGCTTCCTGGAGGAAGTATAAACTATTCATTAAAGGCCTAGGAGAAATTCCGAAAGCACAATGTTGTGTATTAGAGAGGTTGGTTGTCAAAGGTGGAAGCTGTTTGCCCTGATAGAATGCTGGTCTTCTCCTCTAAAGAGGACTGTCCTGCCTTTATTTGGCTATTGACCTAAGTACATGTTAAGCCCAATGAGTTAACAGAACAAAAAGCCTAAGAATGTTAGATGGAAATATGTTGTTCACTTTATCTTATGTTTTTATTCCATGGGCATCCCCAAAGTAATTCTTCCTGGCCTCTTGTTCTATCTCTTACTCACTTCATCATACAGAGTTGGGGGGTTCTTGACTAAAGAAACCCATTAAATCCACATCTCCTGATTATATGGACATACTGATAAAAACTGAAAGTCCTCAGGATTCCACTCATATCTTCTCCATCTGTTCTGGACTCATGGGAGGCAAGTCCTCGAAGGATAGGTCTGCTCTGCAGAACTAAACTTTTCACTGCTCGTCTGTGTCAATGTTTACACTCAGAGGCAGTGTTCCCAGATCCTTCAAATTTGTTAGTTTTTCTAAAGGCTCTCCTTAGAACCCCTGTTTGCAGTTTCCTGTTGTGTTTCGTAGCCAGAGATATTTTTTAACCTTGGAATTTTAAATTCTCTCCTTCATTTGGGGTTAAGAAATTGGAATTGGAACTGCCAGTTCTGACGTTGTATTCCCACTGTGTCCAGCCTTGATATTTAATGTGGACCCCAAGAGGTGATGCAAGGAAATCAAATCATATTAAGATACTCAAACAATAAAATGCATAAATGCTTCAATAATAAATGCCAATGTAAGATTCTCTTATTTTAATATAATCCCTTAAGCTCTTTCTAGGGAGAAATTAACTAACAAAGTTAATTCACTTACAAACTAAAAGATTGAAATCAATCTTGCCCTTGTGAGCTAATGGTCCCAAAATCTCTGAAAATTTTGTTAAAGTCCAAAGACATTTAAATATTTCCTAGTTTTGTATTTTTCTCAGTAGCAGCCTGAGCAATTCTCCATGCTTGAATAAAGCTGGGTTTCCTTTGTGGCAATATCCTCAACTCTGTCTCACAGTCTCCCTGAGTTTTCCAGATTCAAAAAAAAAAAGCAATTTAAAAAACTCTCCCATCAAAGAATTTATCATGGCAATGTTTTATTATATCTGGAAGGAAAAGTCCATCTGTGTACCATTTCCTCTCCCAGAGATGCTTAGATATTGCTGCCTACTTGTAAAATTTAGAAAATTCTCATGACTATACATAACCCCAATTCTCAGGTTTCTTGAGGTTCCCTATTTTGGTACTTCCCAAATATTTAGAAGATTATCAATTTGGTTTCCCTTTTCAACCCTGATTGCTCATTGTCTCAGCCTGCAAAGATGGTAAATTCCCTGTAGATATTTTGTTGTTTGTTATTGATCTTTGGACACAGCGACTGCTTCCACTGCTTCTGCCAGGAAAATGGTTAGGCTCCTGCAAACTGCTTCCACAGAAGATTCCCCTGGGCACCTTTGGCAGATTTCTAAGCTGTAGCTTGCTGGCAAGATGAGGACAGAACACTAACAGCTCTGTAATTATGTGCCTTTAAGATCAAAAGGAAACACAGCCCAAAAGGCAGAATGGACGGAGGTGCTTTAGATGCATTGGGTTCTTCTTTTCTCTTCCCAGTTGCTTTAATTATCCAGGAACAAAGCAATGCTATGAGGCCACTTAGTCTTGTTCTCATTGCTATCATTCTGGCGTTATTTTTTCAGCCAACATTCAGCATTGTCTAAATAATTGGGTATACTGTTTCCCCTCTTCGAATCATCATATGCTGTTGCATGCATTTGGAAATATTTTTAAAAGACTTGCATGAGATGAAAACATTCAGCTGAAAATGTCAACTCTAAACGATGGGATCACATGTCACTTGGAGTGATGCTGACATCAGCCAGAGAAAATCAATCTTCCTTCAGTTTTTCCCCACTTGGCCACTTGGAAGCTGGATCGCTGACTCCAAGGCCCTCTGCTTGTTCTAGCTTCCTGCCTCAGTCCTAGAAAGCAAAGCCTCTCTTTTTCTCTGGATGACTCATTTCCAAGATTTGATATAAACATGTTTTGGTTCAACATTCTTTTAGCCCTAGCTAGATTTTATAGTGAAGCCTGATGTAAAGTGTTTCCAGTTAAGCCAAAAAAGCACCAGTTGACATTATTTTGTCTTGAGGCTCATATCCAGGGGTTATGATTTACAGCGGCCGGTTTTCCTTTTGGATGCTAAATGATGTGTTAGCCTGAGAAAATGTTTCCTTTCCTGCTGCCTTTTTTTCTTTTCTTATTCCTTCATCATTTCCACAATTTTATAATTGGGAGATGGTTTTCTCCTCCCCTCTTTGCAGACTTCGGTTTGAGCAACTGTGCAAGGATCCTTGGCCGCTCCGACCCATTCGGCAAGCAGTGTGGCAGCCTCACCCAAGCCGTGCCCGACCTCCTTGCCAGGAAGAAATCAATGTCTGGTCCATGTGAGTTATCGAGCTTATGAAAGTGAATACTCCTTTCTGCTGTCTCCACTGTCCCTTCCTTATGAAATAACATTCGAGTATTTGATGAGAATGTATTATATTATAGGCTTTGGGATATACATTCAGTGATTCTTCAAGGCCTGGATTTCCACCTCTGTTACCTCTAGTCTTTTCTCCACAAACTGCCAGAAAGTACTTTACCAAAATTTGTTTAGGTTCTGGGGAGCCAAGAAAACAAAGTCCTGCCCTCATAGAACTCATGTCTGGTTTCATGAATCATCTTTCCATGGCTTCAAATCCTACCATAGCTTAGCATCTAAATAAACTCAGCCTGGACGCCCAGGCCATACTCCCTACAGAACTCACTTCTGTCCCCTCTCCTGTCCCTTCACCTCCTACCCCACTCTCTGCTCACAGTTCCTCAGACTCACTGGCCTTGGTTTCATCTTTCCCATCTCTGTGCTTTGCACATCTATTTCCATTGCCAAGAATGCCATTTTACAGATCTCCAAATAGCTTACCCATTCCCACATTCCACTTTTAATTCAGTGTCACCACTGCAGAGACCATCTCTGAGTTCCCTGTCAAAAGGGTCCCCCATGACTCTGTCTCCTCACTCTTCTCATTTCCTCTCTAACACCTCATCACCCATCATTTTCTTGCTTCTTAATCCATTTATTGTCTGACTCCCCAATAAATAGTTGAAGGAATGAGTCATGAGTTGCTGCAGCAGCTCCAGTCACTGAATCCAAGTTCCTCATGGTCTTCTCATCATCATATGTGAATAGTACAGGGAGCCATGCAGAGTCCTAGTGAAGACCAGTGCCTCTGACAGGTGCCCTCAGGACAGCATCTCTCCTCAGCATTTCAGTGCTCTACACTGGAACTCAGGAACAGCCAGATGAAGAGATGCATAGGGCAAGGTATGGGGAAAGAGCACAGAGCTTCCATGTTCCCTCTTAGTACCACTCTCCTCATATATCCGTGTGTTTGCCAACCCAAAAACTCTCAGAATCTCTCCTTTTGGGTTTTTATAGATACTGCATAACATGGGCACAATTGATTAAATCACTGGCCATCGGCAACTGATTCATCCTCCCGTCCCTGCTCTTCCTCTGAGGTCTGTAGAGGTGAGACTAAAAGGTCCAACTCTCTAATCACTGGTTGGTTCTTCTGGCACAAGCCTCCACCCTTAGGTGAGTTCTAAACATCACCTCTTGAACATAACAGGAGATACCTTTCCTGCTCTCATCACTTTGGAATCTTAAGGGATTTGAGAGCTCTGTGCCAGAACTGGGCAAAGACCAAACATACTTCTTATTATAAATCACAATATTACAAGACCACACCTCAAAGTCATCCCACTAGAGGGTGGGAAGCTGGGCCATTTACCTTTACTCTCCCATCCCATCAGTCAAGAGTGGTCCCGGGCACTTTAACTACCCCACTCTAACTTCTCCAGGGCTCTGGAGAAGCATCAGAGAAAGAAGAGAGACTGCATGGGCAATCTAGAGGGAGAAAGCAAGCACCGTTTAACCTAAGCTGCCCTCAGAAGGGCATGATCTTAGGCCAGGCTGCTCTCTGCAGCTATGACTGTCCAAGTGGGGCTGACAACTAATGGAAATATGGGACAGAAAAAAAAAAAAAGCACAAAACGAGATGATATATTTAAATTCAAGTACATCAATAATACAATAAAATATGAAAACTCTAGATAAATGATATTTTCACATAGATTTTTTAAAAGTCTAACTATCTGCTATTTACAATAAACCAACTAATAAAAAAGATACTAAATTGTTAAAATTAATAGAATGGAAAATCATATGCCATAAAAACATAAAGCAACAAAACAAAACAAAACAAAACAAAAGCTTGGCATAACATTATTAATATCAAGAAATAGAGACTTCAAAGCAAACACTGTTATTGCACGTGATAAAGTCAGCACTTGAAAATACTAAAAGATTTGATTCATTAGTTTGATTATAAATCTAAAGTTGTATGCAGCTAATACCATCCTCAAAAAAATTTTCAGATTCTGCCATTTGCAACAACATGGATGGACCTCGAGATAATCAGGCTAAGCGAAATAAGCCAGACAGAAAAAGTTGAAAATCACATTATATCACTTATATGTAGGATATAAACCTAAAAGCAACAAAGGAACAGGACAAACAAACAGAGACTCGTGGACATGGACTATAGATTAGTGGTTACCAGAGGGTAGTGGGGAGGGAATATGGGGAGGTAGACGGGGAAAAAATTTTAAATCATTTCTTCAATTTAATTAATTAATTTAAAAAATTGTCAGAGATACAAGGAGAAATAGACAAATTTACAATTATAGTGAGAGGTTTTAAATACTTTTACACATAATGTAAAGAAACAGATACACAAATCAATAACAGATTTAGAAAAGTTGAACAATTCAATTATAATTATAACTGATATGATCGATAGTTATATCAATATATTGATCATTTATATTTGATATTGATATCAATTTTAATTGATAATTCAATTATTTGATGATATCTCTCTACATATCCATCTATCTCATCATACCAACAAGAACACTAAACAATTAAGAGAGCTGAACCTGTATTGGGTCATACAATAAGTCATTTAAATTTGTAAAGATTTATATAATATATAAATATATAGTTTCCTCATCTATAAAATTGAGAACAATTATATATGTCAAGGGTTGGTAAACCATGAAACACAGGCCACATTCAGCCTGCTTCTTATTTTTAAAGTAAACTTACATTGTCATAACATAGCCACATCACTGTTATGACTGCCTTCACACTACAATGGCAGAGCTAAGCAGTTGTCAGAGAATGTAGGGCCCTCAGGATTTCTGGTGTAGTGATTTTGGTTCCCAAGGGAGGAATTATTCCACAAAGAAACTCAGTAACATGGCTCCATTGAACCAGAAGTTGAGCCTATCACCTGACCACTTTGTGCTCCTAATACCAGTAAAACAATAGACATAAAAGGGGCAGAATGTCCTGGGAAGGCAGTTAATTCTGAATAGCTAGAAAAAATAAATTGCTACTACACAAGGGGCATAAGTAAAAGTTTACCTGTAATTCAGGAGTTCTCTCTGTATTTATTAGTATTTCCAAGTCCATAGCAAATGGGTTGTTATTTAACATACCCAGCAGATGGTGTCCAAGTAACATGTATGGTTGACTTTGGGGCTCCATCGGGCTAGTCCAAGACTTATTTTGTTCCCTTTGCCAGCCATCCTTAATCTTAGAAACGTAAAAGCTGCAATTGCAATTATTAATGCTAGCTGAACAGCCCTGCCTCTATATAGAAGCTGAATGTAATTGCTTGTTTTACTTTTGGTGTAGAAAGAATGAAGGTTAAATCAACATCTTATAGATCTTTTATAGACATTTACTGATACAGTTTTTATGGAATCATAAAATATTCTTGAAATTAAATCAGAAGTGTTGTGGGCATAAGGACAATACTTTATAATCACATATTATATTTTTAATTGAAAAGTCACATTTGAAAGGTGTGCTCTATTTTTAACCCATACTATGAACGCTATTTTGTTCTAAGGTTAGCCCTTATTTAATCTTTTATAGGAATCCTGCATTAGCTAAAGTGAATATTATACATCATGCTATTATATCATTAATATGCAGTATAAGGATTTAAATGCTTTGGGAAAAATGGTCGAAAGCTCTGGAGACAACACTTGTTCTGTACAATTTGATAAAAGGTTCTTAGACTTTTTCTCTATGCCTCAGGTTTCTCAGCTATAAAAGTGAGGACAATTATAGTTTCTTCCTCATAGTTGTACTCTGAGATAACATGAGTACAAATAAAGCACTTAAAACATGCCCGGCATATAGTATGTGCTAAATAAATGCTCTTAATATATCATCATTATTACTCAACAAATTTAAATTTTGTGTACACATGTCTAAAATATTAAAATTTTACTGTATAATTTGGACCATTCAATAAGAGCAAATTTGTTCTTTTTTCTTAAATATTTTATGCAAATTTACTTTATAGAACACAATGTTATTATCTTCCACTTAAATAGCATGACATTAAGGCATACATAATTAAATTTAAATGGATTTCAATTAAATCAGAATTTAATTAATGATTCAGAATTAATGTTCTATTTTTTTCATGAAAGACATTCTGGCTCAATATACTAATATTTATATTTTTTATAATTAACATACAAATTTTAGTTACTAATTTTATACTTAAATGTAATAAACATTTTAAAAGGTACATCCTATATATTTCAAATAAAGTATCCATTTGAATGTTTCAGTTGATTCTATAGCTACAATCAGACATGATTTTTGTTGTAGTTATAAGTTTATTTAAGCCAACTTTAATGGAAACTCTGGAAGGCTCTTCTCTCCCTGTCTCATTTAGGAAGATTGCTGCACCAGCATTACATTTAGAAGCTACTGTATCAACAAAGCCTCAACAATTTGACTTTAATTATATTGAAATATCACGATCCCATCCTGTACACTTATTTTGACACTCAATAAAATAATTTTAAAATTTTGCAGTAGAATAATTTGTAAAACTATGAAATATATTGTAAAACAAACAAAAATCATGTGTTTGGTAAGAAGAGTATATCCTACCAAAGAATGAAATGTATTTTTATGTAATAGTTACTAAGCATTATTGTACTGGCATGAAAATATATACATGAAAAAGAACAAAAATTTCAGAAATAGATACAATTGTATATGATTATTTAGAATATAAAGAAGTGCCTATCACTAGATATTGGTAAAAAGGATAATATTTAATAAGCAATGTTGGGATAAATAAACAATTTTAAAATATTGGATCCACATATTTTAACATATTAAAAACAAATTCTAGTTAGATTAAAGAATAAATAAAAAATTCAAGTCTTAGGAAAACCAATCCTCTCAAAAAATCTGCAAGACTATCAGATACTGATTGCACAGTATGGATGTAAAAACATCTCCAAGATGTTAAGCAACCTACTCAAGTTTGCTGAGCTAATTAGTAGAAGAGTAAGGAATCAAATACAAAACATATAATACAAAATCTATAATTTTCTATTATAATTCTATATAAAGTACCTAGAATAATGCCTAGTATGTTTTGAACTAGATAAGTTTGTCATTATTAGCCGTGTTGTCATCACCACAACTATCATTATCCATAGAGCTGGAAGAGAGTGCAGAATTGAGTGAAATAAATAAATTAACTTATATATAAATACCACCCTGGAAACAATGTAAGTTTGCAGTATGCTTTTTTCATAATGTTGACAAAAGTTAACCAGAGCCATTAAAACATTTAAACCTCCTGAACCAATAATTATTGAAAATCATTTCAAGGTAGTAATAAAAAGAAAGTAGATAAAAATGTTTTCTTCACAGAGAGGTTTATTAATGTGTCCAGTGTGATAGTAAAAATTTGAAAATATAATCTAAAATTAGAAGAATTGACATTACTCCACTAATTAAATTATGCTACATTAGCACAACAGACTATTAGGTAATTATTTTGAAATAATTATGTAGATAATGTAGCCAAAGAAAATCATTGTAGCAAAAGAAAAAACACAAATGTAATCCTAGTAAAATCGCAATTAAATATAGAGAAAACTAGAGCACAGAATATCACACAGAATATCACACACGTCATGAGAAAATGGAGTTTAAGTGATTTTTTCTTTGCTCCTTTTAAAAATCTTTTTTATGTTTGATCAATTCATAAAATTAAGAGATAATAGATTTAAGTAATTTGCTTAATATATTCATAAGCAAATAAGAACATCAATATATTTAACATTTAAATTAAAAATAATATAAGCTTTAATTAGATTGGTTCAGATATTACAGAGATAAATTTAAGATATTAAATACATATATTTTCACATTCTCTTCCATTTTGTCCAAATTTGGATAAAAATAATATTTTCTCTTTAATTTTTAAATTGATTCCTAATTAACAATTAATCATGGAGAGGGTAGAAATTGTATCTAAATTTTTATAGAAATCTACTACCATTAAGGGTAGATAATCACTTTGGTAGTCTTTGAAGAATCTAAAGCTTTCTGATTTTTCTCTTTTCATTAATGTGTCATTTTAAAAGCCAAATTAATAAAAACTCTTTCTTCTATAGCTCATCCTTATCCCATAAATTCATCTTGTTAATGCTAATGGGAAAATAATGACTACCTTCTTGTGTCATAATCACCACCTTTTCTGTAATAGATAAAGATTGATGAGTCTAAGTAGAAGAATATTAGCCAAGGAGGGAACAGGAAAAGAGGCTGAAATTGTATACAACCTGCTGTGACCTCTTTTTCAAGCTTTGAAATACACGATCTTCGTGTTTCTATTTCTAGATATTTAAAAGACATTAGCCTTATTTTAAAATATTTTTTTTAATGGTAAGACTCCTTTGTAAATTTTTGTCCTTGATCAAAATCCTCGATCTTCTATTCCTAATACTGTAATTCAGGGATCTAAGACATCAATGATTGTAGACTTACCATTATTTCATGGACCACTAAGAAAAAAAAAATACTACAAATTAAATTATGAAACAATATGTTCTTATCTATTAGATGTATTATTTTATATTTATATAGAGAGTTATTTCAGACTTTAGACAGAAGTTTTCTTGTATTACTGTTGTGCCTACATTAAACAAAGATAAAGCAAACTAAATCAATACATTTCTAAAACTTCTTTGCACTCAGATCCAACTTTTATGAATCTCTCTTCAAATCAGAGTTGTGCCCTATTTGTCCATTTGATATTGTCCTCTGTACCATCATGAACCTTAGTGAACGGACATTCTAAAAAGTGCCCCATTGTTGTCTTGGGTTTCTTCCAAGCAGCTGACACCCAATTCTGCAAGTTTTCATGCCAGGGTTTCTTTGAATATTACCAGATACATTTCTTTTCTTCTCCCTCAGGTATTTGCTTAAAGGCCCTTTATAGGCAAGTCTTTTCCTTATGTTTCATATGTAAATTGCAACAACATCACCCATAGTCCTATCCCACTTCTCTTGTTATATTTCCTTATAGCACTTTCCCATCCGAGATCAAAACATTCCCTTGTTTTTTTAATTATTGTCTGTGGAAATCAACATCTACCTTTTTACTGCTTAATGCCACTATTGTGATAAGTATGGAAGTTCTGAAGAGATTTAGCTATGCTTACTGCTGTGAAAAAAAAAAATAGTAGCCACGTCTAATAGAGAATAAAGCTATCGACTCCAAATGACAGACTTGCACATAATTTCCCATAATACTCTCTTTCTGCCCAATAAAAGAAAGCCAAACTCATGTTTAACAGGCAGCATTCTCTTGGCGGAATTAACACAATGCTGTTCGGTCTGTTCCTTCAAAAGTATGTTTGGAATTGCCATCTGGTGACTAATTGTATAAATACAACTCATAAAATTTCATACTCCTTAAAACATTTCAGTCTCCAGTTTCCTATCACTTTCCTATTCAGTCTAGATGGCTTCAGTGACGCCTTTGAAAACACTCTGACTTCTTGTGTCTTCTTAACATTTTACAAATCCTCTGTTGATGAAGTTCAGTAATTTCCACTATTACTCCTGCTCCCATGTCAACAAACAGGTATGGAAAGATGGCCTCATAATTATACTCACTGGCCATGCTTCACACTTTCGATTTCCAGTCTCAGCTGGGCTCTAAACTTTAGACTTTTAGGTATGCTCTAAATGTCATATGATTGCAATATTTACTGGGTACCTACAACATGCCAGGTTCTGTGCCCAGCATTCACATTCAGTTTTTAATTTAGTGCTTTTGATACCCTGTGAGGTAAATATTAGGCTGAGGAAACCGAGGTTAAGAAACAGGCAGCTTTGTAATTTGTCTCATTTCACACATCTAGCAAATGCAAACTGAGATTCAACCTCTGATCTCTCTTACACTCAAGCTCTGCTTTCAACCCAGCCCTTAATTACCTCTTCCTTCTCTATGCCAATAAAGCACTTGTCAAAGTGTGAACCATGGAGGTGCTGGCAAAGGATTTTTAAAGTATGTGTTGAAGAAGTATGTCTCTATCTAAAAATCCATCAGCCTAATGGAGAAACATACCTCATTTTACATTTATTTTTGTCTACTTTTAAAACTAATACATGTTTGCTATAGAAAACTTTGAAAATACATAAAGAAAATAAAAATCACTTATAATCTTACTATCCAATGGGTACCACTATTACTATCTGATTATTTGAAATTATAAACCACTAACATTTTAAATAATTTAACATTTAAAATATTAATAAAATTAATTATAAATATATTCATATACTTAATATCTTATTATATATAAAGGTTATCTCATTTTAAAATATTTTATAATTATATTGTTAGCATTTTCAGATATTAATTTTTATTATAAATATTTTTATCATGATGTAATAATATTCCGTTATTTGATTGTATATAAAGTTAACTTGAAGTTAATTTTTATAATTTAATTTTTGTTTATTCCCACTATTATGACCCAGCAAAAATGTTTATCAGTGAAAGATTTGACTTCATTGTTGTTTATTTCCTTGGGACAGAATATGAATCAATGTTGAATTCTCTTATTTAAAATCAAATTTTAAATTTACATTTAAATCTAATGTAAACACTCTTCAGAACTTTCCTAGATGGTGATCTTGCTTTATCACCATGGACACAACCTAGCTTTAATAATGAGTCTTTTCTTTTTTTTTAACTTGTCTTTCACTATGTTGATATTTGGACCAAAACTGCAAAAGCAATCATGAGTAAAGCTACCAGCTCCTTAGAATGAATGAACACAGTAACAACAAGTACTGGTAGGCATTGTAACCTTTACATCGTGCATTCACGGTAAATTAAAACGTGTGTGTATACAAATATTATTAAATCTTTAGGCCCCTGGGTGTGTCTTTTTAATATTTTGTGTGATGAAATGGGAAGTACACACAAAGCACATCTGCTGAAAGACAGAGTATAATAGCAGCTTTGAGGAAAAACACTTGTATGACTGAACTGAAAACTGAATCAGCTGCTATTTCACAGAACACCATTTTCATGTGAAAGAACGACCGAAGACAAACTATGGTTATTCAGACTGGGATACCGGGCAGACATTTGCTCAAGAGTAAATGAAGCGATTCTGTCATTTCAAGGAATACAACTAACAATGTTTGTTATTAATGAAAAATTTAACCTTTTTAGAGAAAATTATATTTTTAGAAAACTGATATTTACCATCATGAGCTTGAGAGCTTACCAATACTTAAAGAATTTTATGATGAAATTGGTAGTAATATAAATAAATGTTATTTTTTATATTGTATAGTAATGTGTCAACATTTGGAAAATATTCATAGCTCAAGGAATCAATATATTCCAAATAACTAACACATGATATTATAAAACTATGCAATGGAAAAAGGTTCATTCGAAATGTAAGATAGACCAATTAATTTAATATAATAGAGTGCAAAAGGATTATTGATAAGGTTTTAGGTTCCACATTGCAACTAACTTTCAAGAAATTATCAGAGCTTTGCTGTTATATATTAAAAAAATACCCAGAACTACCTGAAAGGTAACTAAATACACCTCTGCCAACTACCTATGTGTGTGAAGGCAGATTTTCTTCTTGTACTTTAAGCAAAACCATATACTGTAACAGATTGAATCAGAAGTAGGTATGGGAATCTTCTACTAAACCAGATCTTAAAATATAAAACAGTACCAATATTGTCAAAATAATTTTTATTCTTTAAATATAGATTTTTTATAACTAATCTAGCATTTATGAAAACATGTAATAGGTTTATTATCATCTTTAAATAAGTTAATACATATTTTAAAATATTAAATTCTAATATGTAAACATCAATAAATCTCTTCCTCATAAAAGTTATTTGAGTACTCAATAATTTTGAAGAATGTAATAGGGTCCTAAGTCCAAAACTATTGCGAACCTTTGATCTAAATGAAATGTGCTTATCAAAATCATTAATCATTGGTAAAATGTAAATCAAAACCACAACGAGATATCACCTCACACCTGTTAGAATGGCTACTATGAAAAAGATAGGAAATAACAAATGCTGGCGAAGATATGGAGAAAAGGGAACCCTGGTATTCTGTTGGAGGAAATGTAAATTGGTGCAGCCACTATGGAAAACTGTATGGAGGTTCCTTAAAAAATAAAAAATAGAATTACCATATGGTCCAGCAATTTTTTTTCTGGGTATTTATCTGAAGAAAATGAAAACACTAACTCAAAAAGATAGATACATCCTCATCTTCACTGAAGCGTTATTTACAATAGCCAAGATGTGTACATCTAAAGATGAATGGATAAAGAAATTGTGATGTGCACACGCACACACGCGTGTGCACACACACACACACACATTGGAATATCATTCAGTCATAAAAAAAAGAATAAAATATTGCCATTTGTGACAACATAGTTGGACTTGGAGGGTGATACTGAAAGTGAAATAAGTCAGAGAAAGACAAATACCATATAATCTCCCTCATATGTAGAATCTAGCATGGACACACACACACACACACACACACATAAACACAATAACAACAACAACAAAAACCAAATTTACAGATACAGAGAACAGATTGGTGGTTGCCAGAGGTGGGGATGGGGGTAGTGGAAGAAATAAATAAAGGGGATATTAATAATTCCCTATATAAATAAACAAAAAAAAGAAAAAGAAAAAATTATACAGACAGTTTCAAAAATCCTTGAAGAGAGATATTCCTCACAGCACTGACCATGAGTGCAGAGTTGGAGATAGCCTACATGTTTTTCACTCATTGACTAGATAAGTAATCATCATCACAATAATTTATTCAGTATTTGCCATGTGCCCTTGCTGTTTTAAATGCTTTATTTATTACATCACTGAATCATGCAATGCTTACGACAAACCCATAAGGAAGGCACCACTATTACTTTCATTTTATAGGTGGAAAAGTGAGCCCTGAGATGTTAATGACTTGCTGGTAACTAGTGGAGCCAGACTTGACCCCTTAGTCTCACCTGAGAGTCTATGTGTTTAATCACAGCCGAGTTCCTAGAAATTATGTTATTTGCATAGAACAAAGCACTATGCAGTAGTCAGGAACAATGGGTGAGTACTGTATAACTTCCCATGGGTTGAAACTCTATACGCATAGTCAACCTAGAAATATGTGGGGTGGGAGAAATGTACTGCAATGATTTTATAGGAAAATACCACTTGTACATATTTTTAAAATAATACTGTACTATATATTATCAAAGATAAGGAATATCTCAATAAATGTATAGAAGTTGGCTTGGAAAAATACTACTTACTTATTCCTACTCCAGATACATGACTCATGGTGGGGAAGGAGTGGATTGGAAAATAAATCAGTGGCAAAATATAAATAAATAAAATAAAAATGGTCCTCAAAACGATGTTAGGATGGCATGAATAAAATAATTGTTAACTCAATTTTTAATACCAAGAACAACAAAAGTAACATCTATCCTTCCATATTCTCCATAAAAACATAACCTGCAATCATCTTGAAAGAAAATAATTCTCCCTTCTGTCATGATGAAAACCATATGCCCAGATAACTATAGGAAAGCAGTACTTTCTTTCAGCCTTCTCATCAAACTTTAGGATTCTGACCCTGATCTATGAGACTCCCCTCAACAAGAAAATTTGAGTTACAGTGCTTGCAGAACTATTAAAGTAGAACAGAATTTCTGGAAATACAAGAACCCTCATAATAAATCTTTCCAGCAATCTAAAAAAATAAATATTGTGATATAAAATATACTCTACTCATTACTAAATTTATATGCCCTTTTATTCCACCATTCTATGATTTTCTTTTTACTAGAAAAGAAAATATTTATTTTACAATTCAACTAACATGAGAATTCAGTGAGTCAGAGCGTTAACCTTGTGATCAGGTTTTGCTTAAGATGAGATTGCTTTATTTTATACTTTCCGTTTTATAGGCAAATCTGTATATTTCACTGAGTTTTCTTTAAATAAGCATTGAAGCAATGAAAACTGTAATTTTACTCTTAAGAAAAACTTCATGCCTTTTCTCTCATTAGCACAGTCTTATCTTGTACCTCCTTCAAAATGGAGAAAACTGACAATAAAATGTAATTTTGTGGGACTCCTAGAAAGTTTTTGTCCTCCATCCTTTGGATGGGAGCTCCATTACTCCAGTTCTTCGACACATCTATAGCCCTCTTTAACTTCTACTCAGTTGCCTTGGAGATTTCTCCCTCCTCCCCTCAAACGAGGAGATGAGTATTTTTATAGAGCCGAGTAACTGTACAAATCTGTGTGCTTACAATTATTAGAACAAACCTTTCCTGGGGAGATGGATACCAAAAGGAAGAAGGAAGACAAATGTTGAGTTTAGAGCCTATGCTATTTTTTAGGCCTCCTCTTCTCTACTTCCTCCTCCATGGCACAGGTTCAAAGTTCCTCCTTTCCTTAAACCACAGGGGATACGCTCAAGACCCCCACTAAATGCCTGAAACTGTAGGTAGTAAGTAGTACTGAATCCTATGTATACTATGTTTTTTTTAACATCTATACTTATGATAAAGTTTAATTTATTAGACACAATAAGAGATTAACAATAATAACTACTAATAAAATAGAACAATTCTAATAATATACTATAATAAAAGTTATATGAATTTGATCTCTCTCTCTCTCAAAATATCTTATGGTACTGTACTCACCCTTCTTGCAATGCTGTGAGATAATACAATACCTACGTAATAAGATGACGCAAGGTTAATGACATAGGCATTCTGTCATAGTGTTAAGCTACTACTGACCTTTCAATAATAAGTCAGGAAGATCATCTGCTTTGGGTGATTCTGCATTAATAGGAGCTGCTAAGTGACTAACGGGAGGAAAGTATGTACAGTGTAAATACACTGGAAAAAGAGATGATTCACATCTCAGACATTTTATCACAGTATTCATAATGACATGCAATTTAAAACTTATGAATTGTTTATTTCTTGAATTTATCATTTAATGTTTTTGGACCGTGATTGACTGGGGGCAATTGAAACCATGTATAAAGGGGGACTACTGTATATCTGTGAAAGCAAGGGTTATCTTTACAAGATCTTCTCCTTCCACATGGGACCCATAGACTGAATAGTTTAAGTGTAATATACTCAGTACAGAATCTACATATAATAAGTGATTAAGAAACATACGTTCTTTTTTATTTTTATGTTTTCCCTTCTCCGTGAGCCTGTATTTCCACTTTTTCTTAATTTCTTCCACTATTCTCAGACCTTTCTCCAATATCCACAAAAGGTGTTCTTGAAATTAGAGGTATGAGATATTGCTACATGTATTAGTTACACAAACATTATCTTCATGAGGCTACCTCTCAAATTTAAATCCTAGTTAGATTGAGAGGAACACATTTCAATAAATCCTGGACTCTGGCTATGCTATGGTCCCATGGGCTAAATACTTCCTGCTACCTACTGTAATCCAAAAATAATAGAACCTTCATTCAAATGAAAAATTGCCCTTCTGGTACAGAGAAAAGGCATGAGAACTGCACAAACTGACTGAATATTAAACTAGATTGCATTCAGAGCCTACAACATGCAGATCAGCCCTAAGGCCAGAGCATGAAGAATCTACAGAACAAAGGAAGATTTTTGCAGAGATTACTAATAACTGTTTATTCATATCACTAACTCTGCATAGCCATACCATGAAAGAGAAACAGGAAAATGAAGTCTTTAAGTAGCACCCTACACAAAATAAACCCAACCACTCATTCCCTAGGCCAGATCATGGGGAACCTACAGAACAAAGGCTGAGATTACTGACATGCCTTAAGCTGCATACCCATACCTTGAAAGGAAAACACATATAAACTGAATTCCTTAAACACTTGGTATCTCATTCTCTGCCTTTGAGAGGAGACCACATTCTATCTATGGAGCATTATTCCTACTCTAATAAACTTTCCTTTTGTCTCTAACTCTGGCTTAAGCTTGAATTTCTTCCTGAGTGTAGTCAAAGATTCTCCCTCTCTTGGGGTAGGACTTGAGTCCCCACTACATCACTTCAGTTGGCAATATTAAAGTGTGTTTATGGAATGCTTACTATATGCCCAATGGTAGATAAGTACAATAGATAATAAAGTGGCAATAGCTAATAAACAAAGGCGTATAGTAGGTTTGCAGAAATAAAGGAAATGAGAAATTCCTTTGGTGTTGATTAGGTCCGCAGACAAGAAATGTTGCCAGAGAGAACAGGTGAATTAGAATGATTGAAAAATGTTTAATAGAGAAGATGGAAGTAAATTAGAACATCGAAAGATGCTCTCAGAATTGTCATGTTCTGTTTTCCACATACATGTTGCTTTGCAGAAATATATAAATAATAAACTCAACTAGACTCATGCTATAAATTTAGTAATTATTTCTTTATTAAGAAGTCATACACATGCTTCGTGCTTGGTAAGTATTAACTTACTTTCACCACATTGCTTTTTTTACCAGCCTACTATACCTTCTGGGAGGTACATATGCTTGGAATTTACAGTGCTAAATTCAGTATAAGATGTTTGGCCCACATTTAAGGAGGTTATTTACCAGAAGAGTCAAAGGGCATCATATAAGATGCTTTCACATAGAAAACGGCCTAGAGAAGATAATAAATCAAATAGTGAGTTTTTGATATGCTAAAGGAGTCCTCTCTAGTAGCTTAGCAAGACAGACATTTAAAACAACAACCATTTTCTTTTACTTCTGATTCTCTGTATCAGCTGGCTTGCGTTGGGGTTTAGGTCAGCTTGGCTGATATCTCTTAGGCGTCTACAATCAGCTGGAGGTTTGGCTGGGAGCTGGATAATCTAAGACCAATTTACTTATACATCTGGCAGTTTTCAAGCTGTTGGCCAAGATGGCAGGCTGTCAAGATGAGTACTTCTGTTCTTCTCCATGTGGTCTCTCATCCTCCAGGATGTTAGCTTGGGCTCAGACACATGATGCACTCAGGGTTCCAAGCAAAGCAAGCCTTTTGAGGCTTAGAATTGGAGCTCTATCAATGTCACTCTTGTTGCATTCTCGTAATCAAAACAAGAAACACCAGCCCCAATTCAGGGGATGGGAAATGGATTCTAACTTTTGATGGGAAAGCTGCAGTCTGTCACAGAAATACATATGTTTTAGATGTGAATATGATCCTTTCATTGGTGACAATGATCAGATTAGTAACTCCCTGTGAAATCTGAACATATGTCACTAAAAAAGTCCTTTAAGTTAATTAGAGAATTTTCAGAACATTTTCTTCAATCATTTGTGCATTTATTTTCTAAACGTTGGAGCAGTTGTTTTGGGACAATGGTGTGATAAATGCTTTGAATTTATTTCTTGAAATAATCATGTAAGGATACATACCATAAATCATTTGCAATAACTCAGAGAACAGATTTGAAGTTGAATATAATGCTTTCTCCTCTATATTCAGGACATTGTGCTATATAGAATAGAATTTTGTTTCACTCATTCCTTCTAGGATGAGAATTTTTAAAATATGGTAAACACATTTTAAGTTTGAGTATGATATCAAAACTAAGAGAGGATCAATGCATATGTTGTTAAATGTGGGACAATTTCTAAGAATAAAATTTAATGTAGTAAATTTTTACTTTTTAAATACAAAGAAATTGATGGTGAGTCTGAAAATGGAAAGTGATTGTTCTTGAGGCCTTCTCTTTTTAAACTTATTTTCTTTTGGTTGAACTCACCAGGTCAATGGGGAGAATTTTATGGAAATGTTATAATGTCCCAAGATAATATGTAATTATAAAAAGTATAGAATTGTGTACACATTTATACAAAAAATAGGTAATGGAACCCTTATGTAGAAGTAAACTAAATACCTATTATAATCTTTTATTTTTGTTTTTTAGAAAATAGAAAAAAAAATCTTTAACAGTGAAAAAATTTTAATTTAGCTTATACATATATATGTAAAAACTACAATGTATGTATATATGCACACATATATACACTGTCATATAACTGTTTTAATTCAGTAAATAACCACTATGTGCTAATAAATTCATGAAACTATACTATATATAAACTACATATGTGTATACACTATTACAAACTATACTATATACCTA
>NW_006494613.1:3841702-3863432 GCF_000325575.1 Pteropus alecto | reverse complement strand
ATTCTTTACTATGTAAATAGAGTCATAATATTGGAAGAAATCTTAAAATTTCTTTAGTCCAACCACCATCTAAATATATCTTTATTTAACCATATTAATTAAGGATTATAATATCATTTAGCTATAATTTAATAGACTATATTATTTTGTATTTACTTTTCCACCTGCTGACAAAGATATTTCAAATATAAATTAAAGGAATTTTCTTCATAACTCCTTGTTATATTTTTGTTTTCAGAAATGTGGTCAAGAGAAAAGTGCTTCATTCTTCAATAAGATGACATAGCCCTGGTTTAGAAGTTAAGAATTTTACTAAATTGTTTGTAGCATACCAGTGAAGAAGATTCCAAGGGAAATGACACCTAAAAATTATTCCTTTAATCTAAGCATGAATATTTACAAAATGACTCTATAAAGATTTTTTCTCATATTTATTACAGAAGAATTACAAGTAAATAATATACCAAATAGTTTCACAGATAGGACTACTAATACTCCTGTGATATGGCTCCCCTTTAAAGGGTTCATGTCCCTGTTAGCACTAGGAAGGGGCAGAAATGTGAACTTTTTTCAGCATCAAGTATCTGCAGCCCACTCTGTATGTATATTATTTCATTTAATTCTCTCCTGAGTCATAAGAGATAGCCATATAGACATGAGAAAATTAAGGTTCAAGGAATGGAAGTAAATTTTCATTGATACCCAGATAAGAACACACCAACTTGGTGTTAGAAGTTAGTTTCTTTTGAGTTTGTTTCATGGTTTTTTTTTTTTTTGCTTTGTTATTCTACTCTTTAATAGGAATGCTCCTGTATATACTTATATATACAACTATTAAATCTCTTTCACACACACAGATACACACAATCATTTTTATAAGCCATATAATGTTGTTTATCTCACAAAATAATTCATATATAGTGTGTGATGGGGGCTTCGACACAGGAATTAAATGAGAAGAGTTGTTTTCTTTTTCTAATTTTATAAATTCAGAAGCTTGCTTTAGAAATATATTTCTTTTCCTCCATAACAGAAAGTGTATGATAATGTGAAACTAAAATTTATCATTTTAACTTTTCATCCCTTGTTCTATAATCAGTAGAAACAAAATTGTCCAATGTGATCTAGAGATTGTCATCAAGAATAGACGAATCCTTAGCAAAAAAGAAATGTTGCTTGTATACTAGATGCCTTGCTTTATGCTAACTCTTAAAAATGCAGAGATAAATGACCTAGTTACTATCTTTCGGGAATTCATAATAGAATTAGAAAGATTAAAAGATACACTATTAATTACCCAAAAAAGCAAAAGGCAGCAAAGTATGATAGAGAATCACAATTTTCAGGAGTGTCATTTAACCTAGTTTGCATAGTTAGGGAATATTTCACAAGTAATTGATGCTTTAGCACAACATTGAAACATGTGTAGGAGTGAGGAAGGTGGTATTTCAAGTTAAGCAAATACCATATGCAAATTACAGAGGCAGGAGCCACAGTGATACATCATGAAGTGTTCGCTAGAACATCTTGAATGTAATGAGAAGTCCCTGAAAATTTTTAAATAGAAAGTGACAATCATATTTGCACTTCAGAAAATCACCTTTGCAGTTGTGTGGATGTGGTATGTAGGAGATGGAAACAAAGACAGAGAGAGTGCTAGAAGGCTCTTCAGATATCCTAGGAGATTGCAATTTGAACTATGGGAATGATACAAGTTATGAAGAGAAAAGAACCAGTTCAAGAGCTATTTAAGAGATAGTCGATTGAATGAGGAAATTGAGGAATTGGGAAAAGTGTGGATTAAACCTGTTTCTGACTCAAATTTAACTATGAGGTTCAGGTCCAGTGAAAAACTGTTGAGTTCAGTTTGGGGAAGCTTCAGTTTGAGATGCCTGTGACTCATCTCCATGAAAAATATCTAACAGGTGTTTGGGTATACAGATTTCAGGCTTAGGATAAATCTTTGATCTATGAGTATGGATTTAGGAATCAGTGACTATAGGTCAGTATTTAAACCATGAGTTTGAATGAGATCAGCCAGAAAGAGAGTCTACTGAATGGAATGAACAAATAGAAACTTGGGAATCCTTGGTATTTCAATGAGAAGAGGAGAAGTCCACGAAGGAAGCTAATTAAGGGCGGTCAGAAAGATTGTGATTGAAAGCTAAGGAAGCTACTAAATAAGGAGAAAAGTAAAATGGTCAATAGGGCCAAATACTGAAAAAGCATAAATTAAAATAAGATCGGACTATTCTCCATTGAATCTGGCAATGTAAAGATCGTTTGTGGTTTTTTATTAAAGCATTTTAAATAGGAAACTGATATACTTGGTGAGCAAATAATTGGGCAGAAGAGGTTGAAGTATGGTAAGAATTTCAAGTTATACAAACCTAGAAATCACTTATAGAGGATTGCAAAAGTTTTATACCAGCATGCTATTTTAAGTCACACAATAGAAAAATGTAGATAATGAGCTATTTATGGTTAATGATTTTGATTTTTAAAATTTATGTGTATAGATATAATTTCCAAATCTGGATTCTGTTTCACCACTAGTTGAGAGAAAGAGTGATGTTTACTCTGACTTAAAAATTTTGAGATTGTCATTTTAAAGTCATAAGGTATCATAAAATTTAAATACTACAAGTAAAATTAATTTTAGATAAGTATACTTTTAAAACTTTAATTACTAAATTATAAAAACTATATGTATTTAGATTAAATATTATAAACATCATTTTAGAAGGCCTAAAGTAAGGAGCTGAAATTAAATTTAACAAGCAAGATAAGGCATAGAAAAATTTAAAATATGACAACCAAATATCTTGAAGTCTACAGTTATCTTACATCAATCAAAAAAAACCAATAAACTATAATTACTGAATATCACATTTATTTTCTGTTTAACACCTCAGAACTAGATAGGAAATGATTTTCATAGTATACTGTTATCTAGAACTGTCATTGGCATGAATCTAATTTGATTTCTTGCGATTAACTTAAACAATTGCAGTTGAAACATACCTATTGTTTATTGTTTAAGAGAATGTCTCTTTGAAATAGTGGTTAATTGTGTTCTCAGATTTGTTCTTTGAGACAGAAATTATTTCTTAGGCCACATTCAATTATTCATAATTATATGAATAATTCAATTAAAATGTGCTCAGATGATACAAATAATTGGGAAATTATGTGCTTATGAGCCTTAATTCCAAAGGCAGTAGCTGTCTAGATAGTTTTGATGATCAAATAATTACAAACCCTTTATTAGCAAATATAATCTGCCATCAGTGAATATAATAATAGTCATAGAATAATCTCCTTGCCATACATGGAAAAATCTAGTTAAAGTTTTTATAGGACACAGTTGAACCATTTTTAACCAGAGATATACTTTTCAATTTGTCCTATCTTTTTCTTACATATCAATAAGACTTCTGTATTATCTGACTTTGTCCTACCTATCCTACGATTTTTGGGCAGACTGACTTTTTCCTTTTCTCATAGCACAATCACCTATTTCTAGAAGTGTTTTAAAAGGTGATTAATAGTAATAAAATTAATAATGCTACTATATAGCCATACTTTCCAAATAATCAAATATTCATTTGTAAAATTTACATTTCATCTCATCTTTCTAGCCAGCTGCCACTGTTTTGTTACTCTTAACATCCATTGGGTGCACTCTTGTTAATGTTAAATATACTTAACATTCTTTCTAAGATAAAACTGAAAAAGGAGTGGAAATACTTTGATTAAATTAACATAGGTTTACATCACATTCAAAAATTTGTGTCTTTGGAGTTCCCAATGTTTAACCGCCTGGGAAAACGGGAAACCCTCTCCTTGCTCTAGAGGGTTGTGAAGATCAAATTAATTGTGTCCTTTGAAAAGAAATATCAGTCTAAAAAATACAAGATGCATGTATGAAACTTGTTATTGTTTTAGGAATAAAATCCACAAGTTTATGGGACCTTATGGGTGGCTCCATTTCACTGACTGGGAGGGTCAATTATTGGTCCTAGTTGCTTTTCAAAAAAGCTGCCTCAGTATTTGATTTAAAGAAGCACCACTTCCTCTTTTCCTAGACTCCTCTATGTGAAAATAAGACCAGCCCACATGATGAGACTATTTAAATCTATCAGAAGAAAGCAAAAGAGGAGGAAGCAGCACACACCTGGGAAATGGGAAGTCACAGTAGTTAAACAATGGGGCCATGTTCATCACAATCAATTCATCTTAAGTGTCACTTTTAGATGCTGCATTATTTGGAGACTCAGCATGAAAGCCAGGGGTCACTTACTCCTGCAGACTAAAACCGCTGAGTTTTGCACAGTTCTAAGTCAAAATGCTGAGGCAGTAAATGTTATTTAAAATGCTTTTGTGAAAATCAATGCAATCTTATTTTGAAAATGAATATTTATTTTATGGAATGGAATGGAAGGACTTAATATGATAGAAAACTATTTTATTGCTTAATATGTTTTTAAAATTGCACTGCAGGAACATGTCCAGCATATTTGAGCCAACAGAAACGTGATTACTGAAGGTCCTTTCTTATTACATTTAAGCCTTTTTAAAGTATGAATTGCAATATAATATTATGTAGTATAATAAAAGTAAATTTGAATCCAGTGAAGACTCTGGTTACCGTGGGGTTTAAATCCATCCCAGGACCAATCAATTAAGATTATTCAGTAACAATGACAATATAAGCAGTCTCAATTCAGAGTAGTGTAATACTTTGTTAGGGTCTCTTGAACTAATGTACTTTATAATGGAAAACACTGTAGTCAGAAGGCCTGGGTTTAAATGTGGGTTTAATTTCTTAATGAACAAGTTAAGTCACTAAGCTTATAAATTGTATGTATCTGAACTAAATCACTTAGGAGCGTGTTTGGCTTCAAGTAACACAAATAAGGATAACTTAAACCAGTTGGTATTTATTTTATTATGTTATTGAGAAGAAGGCTGGAAAGAGGCTAGTGAACTACCTTAGAAATACTATAGAGACTAAGGTTTTTCTATACACTTCCCCTTCCTTATTATTTGACTATTTACCCATGATAGCAAAAATGGCTTCTCTGTCTCAGAGCACTGTGTCTTCAGTGCAGGCAGGAAGAAGAAAGGAGAAGGAAAGGATGGGGGACAAAATGTTTTCTCTTCTTGAAGTTTTGATCCTTCTTTGGAAAAATAAAGTTCTTGGTAGATTTTTGTTTATATATCCTTAGCCATGTCAGTTATATTATTAATGCCAAGCAAAAGGTAATGAGATTACCGAGACTAGTTTAAACCTTCATGATCCAAGGTAATAAGAATTTACCTTGAGTTCAAGAGATTTTCAACTAAATAATAATCAGGTTGCTGTTAACAGGAAGATGATGGGGCAGAAGAATGGCTGTAAGGCAAATATAATTCACTGTCTGACACAATAACGTTTGTAGTATAATTAGACCCTGAACCTTAGTTTACATGGAACAGTCCCAGTTTGGGTCTATTGTTCTTGCAAAATTATTCACAACATCCCCTGGGGTAAGATCTTTGAATGGGGGAAAATGGAATTACTAAGAGGCTGATGCCATACTTCATAAGGCATCAGCTCGGAAATGGCACTGTAACAATGGCTCATTTTCTATTGGTCAAAGTAGGTTATATTGTCAAGGCTGAAGTTTATGAAGCAGAAAGAGTTACTCTACATCTGACTGGACAATCAAGTGGCAGAGAGTATAGAAAGTTACAGTGGAACAGAAGTTGCAGATGTAGAGTTTGAATCCATTCCTCCTTTGATATAAACCTAAAAAGCAAATGTGGGTTCTTGAGTGAATACCTTAACCGTGAAAGTTAGCTATTTAAATTTCAGTGAGGGAGGTAGTGTAGGTGAGTGCTTCCAATGTGAGATGAATAAATGAAGTTTATGTTTCACTAAAAAATTGGATGTCTAAATAGCTCTTCTAAAAACTACAAATGATTACTGCACACTATAGAACTCCAGGATAAAGGTGTATGATTTTTCAATAAAGGTGTATAATTGGTCAATAAAACAATTTATAAATGAAAAAATGAAATAAATGCATGCAATGTTATTTTTAACTTGATTTGTAGTTTTGCTGAATTGTTTACCTTACTCTTTCATTTCTAGAATAATTATTTTAGGCTATAAGAAACCCTTGGAAAGAGGATATTTTGAACTGATTTCTCTAATATCATGTGTGATTTCTCTAATATCATGTGTCTTGTCTTAGGAAAACAGAGGAGGAAGGAAGTTTTTAAGAATTAAGAGAAGCAAAAATTAAAGGTAATTAATTATTAAATCCTATGTACTTAATTACTACCAAAAAATAGATAAAGCTTGTTCCAAATATGAAATATTATTATTATTAATATAGAAAGTGCCTAAAATATGTGAAGTGGCAAAGCATTTTCATAAATATAGTTGGTTGTTATTGCAGCTAATTTCTGTCATCAAGTTATTCAGCATCCCTTCTCCAGTATTCAGAAGCACATGTGTTTATATGTATATATCTTTGACTTCTCACCAATATCTTTTGCTCAATTATCATAGCAAAGATGGTTTTGTATTCAGAGTTTCATGTCTGTAGGTCAAAGTAAGTCATATGGTGACCTAGGACAGTTTATGGGGTAGGAACAGGTACTCCACCTCTTGTATTATATACACACACATAGAGCCTCTTTAAACTTTACAAAAAGAAAATATAGTTCGAAGATAAAAACTGTATTTTATTAATTAATTATATTAGAGAAACATTTTCAAAATTCACAAAAAGGATAAAACACAACTATTTTTCTTACCTTTTATACCACGTGGTATAAATAATACTAAGTGTTGTGGTGACATACTGTACCAATGATTTTTTTAAGTTTAATTAAGTTTATTCCTTTCTTGTTACTTTATTATCTTTAGAGTATGTTGCTAAATTTATGGTTAGTGTATATATATATATAATTTTTATTTTATATATATAAATTTATATATAATTGTACTCGTATTAGTTCTGTCTAGTTTTCTCATTGTTTTTATTTTCTTTCGTTATGTAGGTATCCTTTTATAAAGAGGCACATGCCAAGAAATCATCTCTGCTCTCTGCATTGTGGAATAACTTTAAGCCTGTCTTGATATAAGTTGCTTTATTCAAAAAGTGTTCGTTGATATTTTGCCCTTCACTAGTCCATTCATAATGAAGTAAGTGGAAGTCTTGGTTTTTCAGTCCCCCACAGGTAAATGATAAGCAAGTGTTCCATTATAAAGGTTGTACTAAAAAGAGTAGGGAAGGTATTTATTGCAAATACTATTTAGGACATGGACAGTCTATTACTTTTGCCTGTGATATAAATGTGAATTATGATAATATAGTCAATATTTACTGAAGTCAACCATGTGTTAAGCCCTATTTTTAAAAACATATATTATCTTTTTAAAACTTTACAACAATCCTATAATATAAAAAATATTATCACATGCGTTATTACAATGTAGAAACAGACAGAGGTTTAAGTAATTTACCTAGGTCCACATAGTTAGAAAATACCAGAATTATAATTCAAATTCAGAAAGTCTGGCTTAAAAATAAAATGATACATACTTTCACTATTTTTCTTAGATGGGCCTTTTGAGAGTTGAACTTTATCTGCTACGATAACAATATATAAATATACATATAAACGAATATATATGTCTGGTAAAATATTTGAAAAATTTCTGTAATATTTCTTAAATATTTATATTCAAATGCTTACAGGCAAACAATGATATTGAGCCCTTGACTGTGTGTCACCTTTTTCAGGGAAGCATTGCTTTACCTCTAACTGTTATATGAAGGAGAAGTAAAGAAACATTTTTTATTAACCTATAATTATATTTTTTGTATTGACTACATTTCCAAGTTGTTGGAGTTAAGAACCATTTTATTCATGAAAGTAAAATTAATCCTGAGTTACCTGAACCCCAGATAATAGCAAGGCATATATTTATTCAATATTTATTGAGCACTCACTACATGCCAAACACTGTTCTAAGTAAACTATGAGGACAGAGCAAAATCAAAAAGTCCCTGCTCTGATGACACTTCAGAGGGAAGAGATAAACAATAAACAAATGAATACATATAAACGATATTAAGAGATAATCAATATTAAGGGAGAAAGAAGTACAGCAAGGTAAGCAGGGGTAAGAAAACGCCAGTGTGAGGAAATGGAAGTTGCTATTTTATGTAAGGTGCTTAGGGAAGACATTGGCGATAAAGTGACATTTGAGCAAAGTCCTGAAGGAAGTTAGAGAGGAAGCCAAGTCCATATCTATTACAAACCGGAAGAGTAAGAAGGGCAGGAACCATGAGGCAGGAACAGGCTTGGTATTCTTGAGACAAACGAGGCTGGAGTAGAGCCACTGAGAGAAAAAAAAAAATGTTAAAATTGAGGTCAGAAAGGTCTGGGGGTGAACAAAAATTTTGAAAGGTCTTATGGAATGTGATGGAGATATCGGCTTTTATTCTGTGTTAGAAGGGAAGCATTTAGAAGATTTTGAGCAAGAATTGACATGATTAGACATATGTTTTATAGGGATAGGTCCAGCTGCTATGTGGAAAATAATATAAAGAGGAGCAAGAGTGGAAGAAGGATCACCAGTTGAAAGACAGACAATTTGGGCAAAGATCCATGGTGGCTTCAACTAGGTTGTAGCAATGAAGTTATAAGCAGTGATTAGATTCTGGCTCTGTTTTAAAGGTACAGTTAACATAATATACTGAAGGGTTGAATGTAGTTTGAAAGAGAAAGTGAGGAGTCAAGGATGCCTCAAAGTTTTCTGTTTAAGTCACAAGGTAGTTGAGGCACAATTTTCTGAGCTATAGGAGGCTCAGGAAAGAGTAGAGTAGGGTGTGGGGTTTGTTTTGAGACTTGCTAAATTTGAAATATGTATTAGACATTTTACAGGAAAGAATTAACACATCAGGCCTGAATGCTGCCTTTTGAAAGGCTTGCTTATAGGGGTGACCTTTGGCTGGCAACTAGGACTAGAATTTCAGGAAGGTTCCCACTACCCTAACTGTTAAGAATGGTACAATATGACTAACATATTCATACAATTAATGTGGTTCATGCTGAATACCTGCTTTCCTTCTGGGAGTTAGGAATTTGGGCATGTGCTAGGAAGAGGTTGGCCTGGTGGATCATACTTCACATATGTTGTCATACCTACTTGCTGGGATAATTAAGTGTGTTCTGTGTGACTCTGCTGAGAGATAAATTTTAAAAGCTTGTGTCTGTTTTCCTCTGTATTTGCCCCATTCATCTTTTCTCTTTGATAATTTTGATTATTATCCTTTTACCAAGTAAATCATAAACCATGAGTATGACTACATGCTGAGTCCTGAGAGTCCTTCTAATGATTCTTTTAAACAGAGAGTGGTCCCTGACAGCCATCCAGATAAAAAGGTTGAGTGAGTAATTACCTATATAATTCTGGGCTTAAGAAAGAAATAGGCTGGACTGATAAATTTGGGAACTGTTCTAAATTGGATTGGGTATGTCAAGTCATTGTTCTGGATGAGATCACCTTAGTGTGAGTGAAGAGAGTAAAATGTCCACAAACAAAGCTATCAGATATTCCAATATGTAGAGCTGGTGAAGATAGGAAAATCCACAGAAGGATAGTGAGAAGGAGTAACTAATACAGAGAGAGGAGAACCAAGAGAGAGTGGTGTCAGGGAATCCAAACAAGAAGGTGCTTCATTGATGTCAGAAAAAGTCATTTTTTTAACCTCCAAATTGGCCCCCTCATCTATGGAACTATAATCTAAATGTCTCCTGGATTAAAACCCCCCACATACAAGATAACAGACCTTTTCTTCTCCCCACCTCTGCCCTTCATCTCCATATATCAAAGTTCTTTTTAAGAAGTTACATAGGATTATCTCATCTATGGCCAGAAATCTGTCTATGAGAGATGCACTGACCACTGTCTTGTTCTCCTGCCCTGTTCTGGTGATTTATTTCTGCAAAATAAATCACTTTGATACTTAGTGGCATGAAACAACAATGATTTTAACATGGTCACGATTTTGTAGGTCAGGGCTTCAGACAGGAATCACTTTTCTCTGTTTCACAGTGATTGAGACTTTAGCTTAGTAGTTTGAACAACTGGAAATAGCTGCAGTGGCTCAAATGGAGACATATGTCTGGGGCCTTGGTTCTGGATGTTGGTGGATTACTTGATTCTTCTCTATGTGTGCTGCTGCAGGCATATTCAACATGGCTTCTCAACTTACATGCTTAATGCCTAGGCTAAGATTTCTGGAAATAGCCAAATCTCTCTTTCATTCTCTTTCTCTCTGCCGGAAAGAGCTACCACAAGTCAGAATCTCGGTGTTGGGCGGTGGACTGGGAGAAATAAAGAAGCTGCCTCTCGAAGCCTCCGGAGCTCCCTCCAGGAGGAGAAGATGGGGAGAAGGAGCAGCAACTTCCCAGAACAGCCCTGCCTGGGAAAGTGCGAGCTCCCCGTGGCCAGCTGGTGGCAGGGCCCAGTCATCAGAGCAGAAGGCAGAGAAGTGGACGGCAGAGAAACAACAGTTGATTTTTACCGGCCCTGGTTGCAAAACCAAGGCTGAGCTGCAGCCCTCAATCACCAACCCAGAGAGCCCTTCTCTCCACACCCTCTGAGACCGATCACTGTGGAGCCCCAGGGGAATCAGAGCAAACACTACCGAAACTGTTGCTAACATTGATAGGGACTGAAACTGAGAGTAGCAAGTGTGATTAAATATCTACAAGAAAATAAAAAGATTTTAGGCTTTATATAAAGCAGGGATCCAAGAGGCTTAGACACCACCTACTGGAAACCAAAAGAAAAGCGCCTTCTTTGCAGCAGGCAAAGGGACACCTTTATATAATAAATCTTCTTTCTGGAAAAACAGCAGAATACACTTCCATTAATACCCAGGTGGAGAAATAGTCCCTTAAACACAATGAACAACCAAGGTGACAAGGCAGCTCAGAAAGAAAGAGAAAAATCTCCAGAAAATAAGCTTACAGACATAGAAATATGTGACTTAAATGACAGAGAATTCAGGAAGGTACTTGTGAAAAAACTCAATGAGATCCAAAACGACTCAAATCAACAATCTCAGGAACTGAAAAAACAACTAGATGAGCAGAGCAAGGAGATCGAAACCCTCAAAAGGAACCAAACAGAACTTCTGGAAATGAAGAACACACTACAAAAGTTGAAGAATGAAATAGCAAGCTTGGGAAATAGAGTCGACCAAATGGAGGAAAGGATCAATGATATCGAAGACAGAAATCTAGAAATAAGTCAGAAGGAAGAAGAGAGAAACTGAAAAATGAAAAATAATGAAAGAGAAATTCAAGAACTAGCTGATACCATCAGGAGAGGAAACATAAGAATAATGGGCATTATCAAAGGCGAGGAAAAGGAGCAGGAACTAGAAAGCATTTTCAGACAAATAGTTGACGAGAATTTTCCAAATCTAAGGAATGAGCTGGAGCTGGGAATTCAAGAAGTAAACAGAACACTTAATTATCTGAACCCCAAAAGTCCTCCCCCAACACACATTGTTTTAAAGTTATCAAAAATCAACGACAAGGACAGAATTCTCTAGGCAGCCAGGGAAAAGAGGACGGTAACTTATAAAGGAAAATCCATTAGATTATCATCGAACTTCTCAGCAGAAACCTTATAAGCCAGAAAGGAGTGGAATCAAATATTTAAACTATTAAGTGAAAGAAACTACCAGCCTAGAATAATGTATCCAGCTAAGCTCTCTTTTAGATATGAAGGAGAAATTAAGACCTTTCCAGACATAAAAAAAATCGAGAGCTTTCTCCACTACGAGGCCTGCACTACAGGAAATATTTAAAGGTGTCAGCTCATCTAAAACAAAATAACAAAACAAAACAAAAATACATAATGAAGTGACTATCAGGCAAATAGAAGCAGAGAAGTGCAACCCTTCCTAAGAACAGGGCATTATAAGCTTAAATAATAAGAAGAGAAGCACTATAGCAAGATAGTAATGAATGTTCAGCATACACAGGGACAAATTGAGATAACAATGACTAAAAGAGGGAGGCTTCAAAGATCAAAATTCGAAAAGAGATAAGGCAGGCACAGAAGAAAATGGACGACTGTATATATAAAACTATCCTTTACAGATTCGTAATGGTAACCACACATCAACAATTCAGAATTGAAGCATATAACATAAAGCAAGAAGAACTAGAGGGAAAACCCACAAAAGCCAACCAAAATAAAGAAAACAGAAACACGAAAACAAGGAAAAAATGGAAACACCGAGCTACCACAAAGCAAAAGATAACATGGCTATAGGAAGACCTCATATTTCAATAATCACCCTAAATATAAATGGACTGAACTTATCAATAGAAAGGCACAGAGTTGCAGAATGGATCAAAAGTCTTTTATTCAAAAATTTTCTTTTTCTTTTTTTTTTCCCTCTAGCCCCCACCCCTCCTCCCATCTGGTAACCATCAAAATGTTCTCTGAATCTGTGATTTTATTTCTGTTTTGTTTGTTTATTTTGTTCTATAGATTCACATGTAAATGAAATCATATGACATTAGTTTTTCTCTGTCTGACTTATTCTACTCAACACAATACTATCTAGGTCCATCCATGTTGTTGCAGATGGCAAGATTTCATTCATTTTACGGCTGAGTAATATTTCATTGTATATAAGTGCCACTTTTTTTTGTCTAATCATCCGTTGATGGACACCTAGATGGCTTCCATATCTTGACTATAATAAATAATGCTACAGTGAACATATGGATTCACATTCTCTTCAAAGTAGTGTTTTGCTTTTCTTCAGATAAATACCCAGAAGTAAGATTACAAGGTTCTTCTTTGTCTCTTGTTGTAGCCTTTGTTTTAAAGTCAATTTTGTCTGGTATAAGTTATTGCCCCACTTGCTTTTTTACTTGTTTCCATTTTTATGAAATATCCTTTTCTATCCCTTTACTTTCAGTCTTTGTATGTCTTTCAATTTGAAATGACTGTCTTGTAGGCAGCACATGTAAGAGTTTTATTTTCTTATCCATTCAACTACCCCACTTTTGATTGGAACATTTAATTCATTTATATCAAAAGTAATTGTTGATAGATATGTAATTATTGCCATTTTATTATTTATACTTTTGATTTTTAATTTATTTTTCTTCTTAAAAAGTTTCTCTAACATTTCTTATAATACTGGTTTTGTCTTAATGAACTCTTTTAGCTTTTTCTTGTCTGGGAAGCTCTTAATCTATCCTTCGAGTCTAAATGATAGCTTTACTGGGTAGAGTAATCTTGGTTTAAATACTTAGCATAATATGGGGGTGTTGTTTTTTAATTAATTTGGCTGGTATTTCTTGACTGCTTTTGCTTTGAAATCTTTTTTTTTTTCCAGTCAAAGGTTGTTATTTTTTAAATTATTTATTTTTGTTTTTGACTTGTTAAATAATTATATATATATACATACACACATACATATGTATCTGTTGCATCCTTTTTAAATCACTATTATATATATAGATACAGATATACTTTCGGTTGTAGTTATAGGTGTTGATGTAGATATAATGCTCATATATATAATGTAAGGAAAGTAATTTATCCATAGTCAAAAAAGTTTTTAAATGGAGAAGCTGTCCTTGGAACCCAGGCCTTCTTCTCTAGAGACTGTTTTCTTCATTACTCTAAATACATAAAGAAATAGAAATGTCAATATATGCATGTATGTATATGATTATATCTCATATGTATGTGTATAATATCTTGAACCTCTTCTCCATGCCTTAAATTTTGTTCGTTTTTTTATCATATCGTTTTTTAAAAAGTATGTTTTCTTTAATTTCTGGGAAAAGCTTTTGAACATATCTACTAGTTTAAAAATTTCATTGTATTGTAGTAACCATTTGGACTTTTAGTGCCTCCACTGCATTTTATAAAAAACTGATAGTTACATTTTCAATTTCAAAAAATGTTTCTATTATTATTATTAATTTTTGATGGATATCATGTTCTTTCACTGCAAAGATTATAAAGAGATATTCAATATTATTTCACGTTCTTTGTGATATCTTTTCCCAGTAGAAAGGCATTTATCTGATTCCTTGAATAATTTAGTTACTCAATCTTTTAGTATTTTAATTAATATTAAATATTATTTATGTGCTTTTATAATGGTGTGAGAAGAGTTTATATTTGTTTATAAGTTGGGGGCAGATTTTATTAGAGGTCATTAGACATCTCTTAAAAAATGTTATAGACTAAATAAAATGAGAATTACAGTTCCTGGATTTCCATCACTTTACTTGGACACATTAGGTGGTCAGTAACTTCTTAGGGGGAGATTAAAGAGCTACATTTGGAGGAGACAGGGCTAAGAGCTAAACTATTGTAGTGACAAGTTTGTTTGTTTTTTTCTCACTTTTCTCTTGTGGCAGGAGTAGTCATTGTTTTATCATCAGCACAATTGTCTTCTTTTCTAGTCAGTAGCAGAAACATTTCCAATCTTCTGTGCAGAAATGTAAAAGAGGATCGAACACTGCAGTACCTATAGATCTTAGGGTGATCCTGGCACCTTGTGAACCTCCTGTCAAGGCTGTGTAGGCCCTTGGGCAGGCCCCAAGGTCCCCCAGCATCACACTAAGCTTCCACTGAAGGCCCTGAATATTTATTCACCAGGCGGCTTTTCCTTTGGCTGCGTATTATTCACTTATGGAATAAATAGGTTTTTGAGTTGCTCCTGTATACCGTTTACTCTTTTTAGCCTCAGCTCTCCATCTTCTCTCTTTAAATCAACATAGTGGAAATACCTTAAAATTTTGTCATATAAATAGACTTTTGCCTTGTTTTCAGTACTAATACCAATTCCTCACTACTTTTACAATTATTTAAGCATTTCACTGGGTTTTTTTAAAGGGTAGTCAATTAAATAAATTAATTTCTAAAATCAACCTTAATTACTAATAATTAAGCTTGAAGATACTGAATTCAATATACAAATATTAAATAATGTACACAGAGAGAAAGTGAGAATTAAGCCTTGGAAGAAAAGATGTTTTTCCATTTGCTCCATGAGGCCTTTCTAATATCCTTATATCTCTAAATTCTCATGACCCTGCTTAGCTATTTTTATACTTATAATCATCCTGTGTATGCAGTATGTGTGTGTGTAGGGGGGGTAGACTCCAAAAGTAGATTATAATCTTGAGAGAATTGGGACAGTGTCATTTCTAAATTTTCTAGTTTCAATTGTAATATTATTTATCGGCATTCATTAGATATCCATTGATTAATTTATGTACATTGTATTGATAAAATTTAGATGGTTTAGCATTATAGAGGTGCCAATGAAGAGAAGGGAGCCTCAGCGCCAAAGATCTAGAATAGATTTCTTTTACGATTTTGCAGTCTACAAACTGATATGGGTTTTTGGTGAACATATTTGCTTGGAAACCCAAATGTTACTCTCTACCAATACACAGTGAATTTTAAAACTATGTACTTTAATCAATAATTGTAATTTCCTCTTCTGAAAACACGTCTCTTAATATTATATGATCAAAATACATAATCTACTTTCCTAATATATTAAAAATATTAAAAATTGATAGTAAAAGTTACCATTATTTGACTATAATAGTGCTCCATAAACTCTAAATATTTTGCTTCTCTTTTTCTGAGCCGTACTTTTAAAAAGTTTTCCAGTGGGGAAATTATTAACTTGATGTCCAGCAGCTCATAGACCTGATTAAAAAAAAAACCTCAATATCCTTTTGTCATCCCCTTTTCAAATCCTGATGGCCATATCACTCCTTTGGCAAGAGCTAGGTCTGGCAGTGTGAGCAGGGGTGGCAGTCTTGTGTTTGTTATACCTATAAGTGGTTTAGTTGCAAATAGAGTAAAAAAGTTGCAGATAAGAGAATGATACCTCACGTTACATGTGACAAACAGAAACTGAATTTTCTGGCTTGAATTGCCAATAATCATGTAGCTAATTCTTTATACATGGAAAATAGAAGTTATACATGAAAATAATCCAAATGTATCACTTATTTATTCAACCAATGTTTATTGGGCATTTGTCTTGTGCCAGTCACTGTGCCAGGCACAAGAAGTACAACAGTGAGGAGACCAGACAATTTCCAGTTCTCACGGGACTATTGGGGGACACAGGTATCAAATTGACGCAGGTGTTAATTTGTATATGAAAAAAATAAATTTTAATTAGGTGATAGAGTAACAAAGGATGCCAGTTCTCATATAGTAGAAAAGCTCTTAGGAAGGATGTGATATATCAGCAGGGTAAAGGAGCAGTTCATGTGGATGTTTAAGAAAAAGATATGTGAAACAAAGGGACTGGTGTGCACGCAGCCTAGAGGTAGGAGTATGCTTGGTTTGCATGTAGTGGGCTAAAGTGACAAAGAAGTAGCTACATGCTGCAAAGTGAACAAAAATGCCTGAATTAATTTTAATATTTTTTCTTTACATTTGATCAATCATTCATCTTACTATCAATATGTTTTTTTTTTATATCTGACATGTGCCAGGTAACATACACTAAGTTATACTATAGGAATGGAGAAACAGGACATAGTTTGCTGTGCTCAAGGACATTACACTGTAATGGGAAAGATAGATGGTTTCATATGGTAAAGTAACATACACAGATCAGATGTATTGCTTATGACATTTATTTGATTATTTTAATGTATTGCTGATCAACAATATCTATGTACTGACATGGAAATATATCAATCACATATTAGAGGAAAAGATAAATTTAAACAAATACATATGTATATACATATATATGTATATATATGTGTATACATATATATTCTGCACATATGTTTATATATCATTAATCTATTTTTAAAATGTGACTATACCTACACACATGGATATGATAGAGATAAATAAATGAAGATATATCGTATAAATATATTTGTAAAAGTATAGCGATAATCTAATGTTAAAACACCAGTATTTTTAAGAATAGTTACATGTACAGTAAAATTTGATGGAAAGAGAGATTTTTCATTTGCTTTAATATATTTAAGTGCTGAAAATTTACATATTCTTTTATATTTTTCTTAACTTTTAAAATACTTACCAAGAAGATTACAAGACTTTAGAGATGAGAATTAGAAAATAGCACATAATTATGAAATAATTATGAATTACTAAACACATTAGTAGTTAGGAGAACAGTTTTGTTTATAATTTAATGAATAAACTAGATTTTTAGTCTGGATTTTAAATAATTTAAAGTCAAATGTTTAGTAATGAAAATACTTTTTGGAGACCTTAAAGTCCTAAAACCTTTAGGACTTTAGACTGAGATATTATATGCAAATGTACTAAATTGAAAAATATCTTTAATTAAATAATAATATGGATATTAACTATAAATTTTTAAATTGTTAGATATATAAATACTTATTAATACATACAAAATGATACTGGCAACATTATTGGAGGAAATCCTTAAGAAGTCATACCCAACCAATAAGCATAGAATCATATGTGTTAAATATTTAAATAAATATATAATATACATAGTATTTACAAAAAAAAGAACCGGTATTTGAAAATATACATTTTAATCACTCTAATTTTCAAAGTACTAATAAGCATTTTGTTACTAAGAACTAATAAGTACTTTGATAAGGACACTCAAATTAGTGGGCTAACAGCATAGAGAGCTTTATTTTTATTCCTGTGATCTTGTTATAAAATATTTATATAATTGATGGAGTTTGGAAAAATTTATCCCATCTTAAAAGAGTGTAGATGTTATTTTATTCAATTTTAAACAAATTACATCCAAAAATATTATATTTACTACTATTTTGGAAAGTATACAGCCTGCTTTTATTCTACTTTTGGTTTCAGATACATAGGAGGCATAATTGCTAAAATTGTATTTAAATAAAGCCAAATAAAATGCAGGTGTTTTCTTTTTGTTTCTCACTTAACAGTTAAAAATAAATGTCCCAAAAGACAAAAAATGATACTTTTTTAAAAGAGACTAAGTGGAAGAGAGATAGAATAAAGCAGACAAGAGTGGAAATAGCACTGTTATTAGTGTGAATGCTTGTTTATATGGGAGAAGCAATGAAATGTCATCCAGTTTCTTTATGTGGAATAGAAATGATAATACAAAATACAAAAGGCATGTTTCAAATTATTTTTTCTCTAGAAAATTTACCTTCACCCACACCACTAATATTTCTCTGTGATAAAATAAGCAAAATCTCATGAACTTATATATGTACACATATATATATATGTGTACACATATAATTACAAATCCTATCATACCTAAATTATGTCTTATCAAATTTTTTTCAGGAGCATAATTTGTAAAGCTCACATAGAATTTCTTTCTGGCATTGACAACTGCATAGGAAATTATCTCTGGTGCATCTTTCATTATATATATAGGATATACTTATTACAAGTATACATAGATTCATTTTAGAATCAATAAATATTCTGCTGCATTGTACTGTGTAGAATTTTCACAAAATTATAAGTTTTTGAAGTGAAAGACGTTGTTAGATTAAAGATACTTTGAAAAGAGACTGATATCTATGTTTTTATCTGAAATTAAGGATAGCCTTAAGTAGCTCTGAAATTCAACTCGTATTGTTTAATAAGGTCATACACCCTAAAGTAATATGATCCAAATGCTTCTCATACCTTTCAGTGGGCTAACTGATAATCCCTGCATCCTTAAAAAGAACAGCAAAGAGTGTTTATAGGTCTTAAATATTGATATTTAAATATAGATATTTAAAAGGAAATTTGTGTTATTAGTAGGACAAGGACAGTGTAGATAAAATAAAAGAATGTTTCCTTAAGATCTGAGCAAAGGCCAAGATTTGAAATAGCAGTCCCATCAGTGAACACACTAGAATATTGGTAGAGGTCCAAGTGTCAACTAATTAGGATAGTTTAAAAGTGTGGGCAGTCAGCATCCTTGAGATCTGAAAGCAGGTGCCATTAAGTCTCTCTCTGATAATGATAATAGCTATGATTTAGTGAATGTTTTCTGTGTCACATGCTGTGCTTTTCACTTTATATCTGTTTCCTCATATAATTCTTATAAATCTAATTCATATAACTTTAATTTGAGAAAAAGATTTCTCATCCTCATTTAACAAATAAATAAAGTCTCTGAGCAGTTAAGTGTCACAGAGTTCACAGAGCCAATGAGAGATTATTAGGATGTGTGTGTGGTGTGTGTAAATAGATGGATGGATAGATATAGATATAGATAGATATAGAAAGATAGATAGATAGATAGATAGATAGATAGATAGATAGATAGATAGATAGATGATTGATAGATGATAGATTGGGAAAGATTTATTTTAAAGCATTGACTCATATTAGATGGATGGATAGATATAGATATAGATAGATATAGAAAGATAGATAGATAGATAGATAGATAGATAGATAGATAGATAGATAGATAGATAGATGATTGATAGATGATAGATTGGGAAAGATTTATTTTAAAGCATTGACTCATATGATAACGGGGGAGGGCAAGTCTGAAATCTGTAGGGCAGGCTAGAAATATCGGCAGGAGTTGATGTTGCAGTATTGAGTCGGAGGCAGAATTTCTTCCTCCTAGAGGAGCCTTGGTCTTTTCTCTTATGGCTTTTTTAACGGATTGTCTGAGGTCCACCTGTTATGGAGGGTAATCAGCTTTACTCAAAGTCTTCTGATTTAAATGTTAATCGTGTCTAAAAAATATCTTTACAGCAACATCTAGACTTGTATTTGGTCAAACAATCGAACACCATAAGATTAACCATTATGAAGAGATAGTGTTAGAATTTGAATGCAGGGCTATCTCATTTTAAAGTGTATGTAGTAAACCAGTGTCGGATCCTGCTTCTCCGTGTTTTCCTTCTCAGAAATAGTTTACAATCTCAGTATACCAGTCACCTTTCAGAAAATGGCTTCAAGTCTCAGGACTTTAGGCTTCATTCAAGAAATTGAGAGGCCAGGGAGATAAGCTTAGCTATTAAGAAATGGGGAACTGACAGAAATGAGAGCTGGACCACCAGGAAAAGTGACAAGATCGAGCTAGATAAAAAGTGCTATGGCGCTGGTGCCTAGAGCTGGGACGTTGCCAAAGCCTGGTCCAAAGATAAGCTGTTGGTGGGTAAGTGGAACATAAGCCTGGAAAGATGGTGGTTTCCTTCTCCATCCACCCACCCTCCAAAAAAAACACAATTCAAGGAAACATTTTGACTCAGTTGAAAATAGGAGCAATTCGATTTACTTTATCAATGTACCAATTTTTCTCCTTTACAGTTATGTATATGTGTGTTATACTGTGTGTTTATATGTGTGTATGTTTATATTTCTTCTATGATATTGATTATCAAATAGATATTGTCAGACTCCTTTGAGATCTTAAGACTTTATGTATGGGAGCCCTCTTATAAAAAAATGATTACTGAAATTTGAGAACAGGAAGGAATTGAAAGTTCAAAAATCAGCTAGATATCTTGCTATATTCTCTATGCTGGCGTTAACATGAATTCTATTCTTGGTGAGCGTATATAATATTTCCTGTATTGATATCCAAATTTGATTTGCAGATTCACTTCCAAATTGCCTGGAATTTAGGTGTCTAATGTGAAATCTTCTTTTGAATTAAAATTTTCAAGAAATCTAATAATTATGTATGTAGATTAGAGGACGAAAGTTTTAAAGCAGAGGAAAATAGATGCATTCTCATTGGTCTGTATTTTTATATGTAAGATTTTATTTCTTTGTAAATTTCTCATAGATTGAACATATGCCTTCCTAATTCTTACAAGATATAATCTGCATTTTAGAGTTCATGTCCACTTTAAAATATCTTAATGTGTATGATTAATTGTTTTAAACAAGACCCAAAGGCATGCTACATGGTGTTGGGAAGGGAAGTAAGATTTATTGAATGTTTCTACTGAAAAGTTGCATACCTTGCCTTATTTCATTCTTGCAATAATAAGGCATTACTTTTCTTATTTCACAAGAGGAAGTGGAAGTCTATTCTCAAAGTTATAGAATTAGTATCTGTAGGTGAATTGATATAAATGGAGGTTGCTCTCTTTCTATCATATCATTTTAGCATTGGAAATTCTATGCTATTTAAACTAGAATATAAACTGCCTGGAGGTATGAAGCAATGGGTGAAGGCAAAAGAATAATCAAATCACATATAACTGAAGCATCCATTTTAATG
The DNA here is from genome assembly GCF_000325575.1 of Pteropus alecto. NCBI lineage: Eukaryota > Metazoa > Chordata > Mammalia > Chiroptera > Pteropodidae > Pteropus > Pteropus alecto. The sequence continues at coordinate 3,842,130 of NW_006494613.1, read as the reverse complement.
AAGGTTACCACTTCTGTGGTGATGGGGTCAGGTGAAGTTCCATATGTTGATAATTTTAAATATTGCTACTTTTTATTTAAATGAACTTGTGGGTATTATGAAAGTAAAAGTGACATTTATGTTTGGAATACTTTGATAAAAATGTCCAAGAATCATTTGCTTAAGTCAGCCAATATGCATCAATATGTTCTCATGCATAAATAAAATTTTCTGCCTTTTCTAAATGGAACTTATAAGAGCAAATGTAAATTTTATCAGCCATGATTTATTCATACTTTCTTCAGTTAAATTTTATGACACAATGAAAGTGTGTAATTATTTCACATGTGAAAGAACATATGCATACACCACTGGAAAATAAGTTCACATAAAACTTCTCTACCTCGAAGGAAAGATAAGCTTGCATACATTTTAAATGAGAATAGTAA
>NW_006494613.1:3839464-3841668 GCF_000325575.1 Pteropus alecto | reverse complement strand
TCTCAAGGATGTCATTGTCTATGACACACAATTGTACAATCTGTACTAACTTTGATTTTATATTCTTCAGCAATAGTACTGAATTTCCATAAGCAAACACACAAAAAGTTATTCAAATTTTCTTCCCTAATTTTTTGGACTGTAACTCATAATATTGTTAGCAATAAACACTTGGAGAAAATGATGTCTCTCTATTTTTTAGGTATCCCTGACAACGTTTGGCTTCTACTTTTTGCTGAATGGAGGAAATATTTTAACAGCCACTAATGTGTTCACATCTATGTCTGTTTAATATTTTGAGGCTTCCTCTGTTTGATTTACCAACGGTGAACTCAGCTGTGGTCCAGGTACATCCAAAGTGTCTTTAAACTAAAAATCGTTCCTCAACTATAATCTATAATTTTGCACATTTTACTTCTTTGTCTTTTTTTTCTTTCTTATTTCACTTTTTTGATTGTTTAAAACTGCTTTCAAAATTAGTCTCCCTGAGTTAATAAATCATAGAAAGCATTATGGAATAAAAGGAATCATGTATTTCTTTTCTGCTCTTTTCTTCTATCAAAATAACTTTTAAGTAATTCAGCATATTATATTGTTTTCTTTGTAGAATGTTCTTTTTACTTCGACACTAAACTATTTAAACTATTAAAGGGTCCTTTTTCTGTTTTAGTTGAAAAAATATTTAACGGTGCTTTGTATGAAGCTGGATCTAAATGTTTTCCCAGGATTCAGCAGCATTTTATCTGTGCTGAATGAATAAAGCAGAGAAAATTGAGTTGTTAATAACAATTTGCCAACAATGTATGAGGTATCTGGCTCAGCCTGCCTTTATTGTAATCTCCAGTTGCTGTGGGCTCTTTAGATACTACAATGAATAGAAGGCTGCTAAAATCACAGAGAATCCAAAGAAGTGAGTTCCTTGATCCTTTTGCTCTAAGGTTTCTGTAGTTAAAATTTTTGCATGTCAGGTTCAGGTTGAGCATCACCCATCAAATTTTTTTCTTAAGTTTTGGTTCATAAACGAAATGAAATTTTACTTATTGGAACCAGTTCTTTGATCTGAGAACTTTATCTTTAAAATGTTAAACTATTTGAATAAAGTGTAACATAATTATGTAGTAAATACCAATTAAGCCATTTTTATTACATCATACCTTTTTCATAATATTTTACTAATAATGACCAACAGAGGGCATAGAAGTACTGTTGATGTAATACTTTTCACACCTGTTTCACAGCACACTTTTAATAGAAAATGTCATTCAACAAAACAGTTTTGTTTTGCTTTTTAAATTAGAACCTAGCTAAAGGTCTGAAAAAGTGTTCTCCAACTCCTAGTGACACACTATTGCCTTCATTATATAAATAAGGAGAATAATTTTCAAAAAAAGGAGGAAAAAAGAAGAAAAGGGAGAAAGGAGGGAGGTAGGGAAGGAAAGCAGGAAGGAAGGAAGGAAGGAAGGAAGGAAGGAAGGAAGGAAGGAAAATAAAGAAATCACCCAGAAAGAAAGAAACCAGCTGTGCATACTAATATGATGCTCTTGGTAAACAAAACCACAGCCCAATTATATCTTATTCATTAAGAATAGATGTCTCCTAGCATAAAATGAATAAAAATGTACTAGAGATTTCATGTAAGTTCATGCAAGTCAGTTTCAGGAATAATTTACTATAACTAAATGCTATCATTGCCAAAACGTCGTAATGTTTATGCTCAGAAGCAGAATTTATTTAGCAATTCCAAAGTTGCTTTTAAAAACTGATCTTACTATAATTATTAATTAATCAGTTTGTGTGGCTTTACTAGTGTTGAAGAGGAATTTTGTTTCTTCTCATTCCTTCTTTCATACATGACATTTCTTTTGATCTTTAATCCTTGAAATTGTTCTTTCTCTTTAAAGATAAGCTTATTCAAACATTTAAGAAATTCTGTTTGCCGAATATTTATATCAATGTCTTCAATTTGCATCAAAAATTTCAATCATGCTATAATTCACAATTAACTTTTTTTAGTTTAAGTTCTGTTTGAACACCAATTAAATTTCATGTGTCTATTTTGATTGACAAGAATATCATTGGGTCCTTGGGGAGACTATGACACAGTGACTTGTCTAGGAATATACATTAAAAACAACTGTAACGAGAACTAACTATATCATCTCTGTTCTTTTCTTGTTATGTAGCTCAAATATAAATTCCAGCAG
>NW_006494613.1:3828747-3839426 GCF_000325575.1 Pteropus alecto | reverse complement strand
ATTATCTATGCTTTCTGCTATTCTGGGGGAAATAGAGAAAATTACAGTAGTCCAAAGAAAGGTGAAACTAACAACACATTCTTTCCACATCTCCTAGTGTAATGGGCTACAGCCATCACATCATTAGTGTCAATAAGAATTCATGAAATTGAAGATGCAAGTATTTAATGGGCATTTCTAGTTTGTAACAAACATTTCAATTTCCACAGAAATTGATTAGCTATGGGTGGATTAGTAACAGCATTTTGTCCTCCAAGGACTTCAGCAAATCATTTATGTATGCTTTTAGTAATTTTTGACGATATTAACTAAATTCCAACCAATTATAGAGAAACAAATGTGATTTACACTGTAATTTGATTAGGTTCCTACGTATCATTCATTGCAAGGTTTCCTAAGTAATTACGGCCATTCCATTTCTAAGAAGTCTTGTAGTTGTGCATGGGTAGGATCTTTGACCTAGAAAAACCTCATAAAAATAATAATATTAATAGCTTACATTTAAATTTCAGCCTTTGGACTATGGAGAGGCCTACTCCCAGTCATTTGTTCAGTTCTTAAAGGCCGTTCAATTCTTAAAGGTCAATAGCGATAAGAATTCAATAAATTCTTAATCAGTTGTTTCTTTTTTGAAACATTAGACTATTTAGTGAGTTGTTTCTTAGACCTAACTGACTCTTAGGTCAAATACTAACCCAATCTCTCCTTCTCACTTCTGACAATATAGAGAAGCTCCTATGGATCTGAGACAAGTTTCCTCACAATTTTTCTCTCTAGAAAATTTTTCAATTCCTATTTTTCTTCATAATATATTTTTTCTTCATATCCTTATCTATTTCCTGATTCCAGTCCTTTAATAATTAATATTTTATTTATTCTTTTTTCTCTAAATATTACTATTATTTAGTTTATGATTTCTAGTAATTTTTCAGATGAGATTATGCTTAGTGAATACCATACTTCTTAATCCTAAGTATGTTATCTTTGTGGCCCTATGCTCTTCATGGTCATTGCAATCAACCATTTGTCCATTGTTGAAGATGACTGTAACTTTTTCTAGGCCAGTGAGTGTTCTTTAAAAATATAATGGTTGTCATATTGATTTTATTTTCATTTAGTTTTTTTAGCTATTTTTACCAAGCTATTATTGAGCATATACTATATGTCTAGCACTTAGTACCAATGAAACAGGCACAGATATGATATCCCACTCTTCTCATACAGTTTATAGTTGAGTGAGAGAGATACAGAGATCAATTACAACCAAAGTTTAAATAAGACATAAAAATATAATAAATAAGATATCGAAATATAAAAACACATTCTGCTTTGAATAATTAGAAAACAATCATAGAGGAGGTAGCCATTATTTCGATGTAGAAAAATAATTAGGAATTGATAAAGATAAAAACAATATCATTCTAGGTTTTACCTAATGAATAAATAATAATAAGCTTAAAAGGCTAAGGAGCAGATTGAATTTATTCAAAGACCTAGCCTAAGTTTTGGCACAGAGTCAGCTAGCTCCCTATGAAATTTTATGGTTATTGTTGAGACTTTCATGGTGATATTTCAAAATTATTTCTCATACCTTTGAGGGTGTAAAATTAAGAGAGTGTTTATAGTGATGAAAGAACCCATAACAATGCTATTACTAATTGTAAAGCAGAGAGGATACTTTATGTTAAACTAGAGCTGTTAAAGAGACAGGATATTACCTGTCTATATAAGTAGCCACTTTATCATTCAGGAAGCTTGTTCGTCTGGATATCAGTGGCAGAATTTGTGGTTATCACGTTGTGAATTATTTCTCAAAACATTTTTCCTAAATTTATAAGTGTCATCCTGATTTTCTCTGGTTTAGCAGTAGTAGTAGTAGTAGTAGTAGCAGCAGCAGCAGCAGCAGCAGCAGTAGTAGTAGTGGTAGTAATAATAATAATTAATAATAATGATGATAATAATAATAAAGGCCAACTTAATGTTTACTGTTTTCAAACAAGGTGCTTTTGTACATATCTTTCTAGTTTTCAAATTTTCACATGAGCATTTTTTTGAGGCATATCATATCACAATGTTCAAACTCTAAAATTCCCTATTTTTCTCAGTATCAAAGGCCCACACCAGGCACCATTCATGCAGAGTATTCAATGATCTTTGATGGAACATCAAAGATTTGAGACCATTTTTGAATTAGCAAACTTCTATTGTAGTTTTATTATTAGAAGTGAAATGAAACAAAAAAGATTTTAATTTGTATATCAGAGGCAAATAATAATTATAATAGTAGTAAAAGGAAAAATGTACATCTCTGTGAAAATCTATCAACTCTTTTTCAGCTCTTGTCATATGAATATATTGAGTCCATATTTCTCGATGTAATATTTAGTTTCTGTTTTATATTGTGTGCCATTTTAAAATGTTTTTCAGTCTTTTCTCCTGTGTTCTTTATCCTTTGTTCAACTTATCTTGACTAATAAGTAGCAAATGTTGAAAACCTCTATCCCCTGAGGTCTGACTTAATATGCTATTCTAGTCAAACATTAGTCAGTAGGAAAGACAGTTTAAGATCAATTACTTCTGTGTTTGAGATCAAGTCAACAGAATTATATTGTTTTGGATCAAAAACCATTCAATGTCTGACATGCTCGATAAAGAAAAATTAAGTTAGGCTTTGATTTTTAATGTAGTTGATAGATTTCAAAAGGCTGTTACATTTTTGTCCACATCAGAAAGTACTTTAAATGTCTAGTTATTGTTATAGAGTCAACAGTAGTTAAAATGCTCCAAAATCAGTGTTTGGATAGAATCCATGAAATGTAAGTCTGTAGTTGAAATATTGTGGACATTTTACAGGAAAAGAAGAGTTAGTTAAAAGGGCATTTTTAGGCAGCAGACTATCATATATTCATGAACCATCCTTTTCAAGGCATGAAATTATCAAAAATTGTATCTTGGAGCAGTAAATACATGGAAGACCCAAAGATATGCCACCTAGAATTCTGCTTCTAGGAAATGCTTGCTACCTGGCTGTGGGGATACATACAGCAGTTCAGCTCCTTCACGGTTGGCCTCAGCTGTGGACAGTGACTTGGTTGGGGTCCCACTCTAAAGTCCAGACCATTTCAGCCTCACAGAGCAACTCTGATGGGTGATACTCCTCCACAGTTCTCTAGAGGGTTGGCCAAAGCTTTGTTGGATTTGGATCGTAGTGTGACTTCTCTCTTTACCTAATCTTTCTTCCTTTCTCCCCACAAGAATTGATTTCAAATAAATAACTTGTACCCTAAACTCTGTGTTAAGGGCTGAATTGTGTTTCCCCCAAATCCACATGTTGCAGTCTGAACCCCCAGTACCTCAGAATGTGACTGTATTTGGAGATAAGGCTTTTAAAGAGATAATTAAGTTAAAATAAGGTCAGTGGGGGTAGGCCATAATTCAATATGACTGATGTCTTTATAAGAAGAGAAAATTAGGAAACAGACACATATAGAGAAGGCCATGTGAAGACTCAGAAGGATGTCATTTACAAGCTAAGGAAATAGGCCTCAGAGGAAAATATCCCTGTGCTATCTTGATCTCAGACTTCTAGCTTCCAGAATTGTGAGAAAACAGTTTTCTGTTGTTTAAACTATCCCGTCCGTGATACTTTGTTAGGACAGCAAAAGTCGGCTAATACACTTAGCGTTTGCCTCCAGAAAATCCTGCCAGAGATATATTACTCTGATAGAAGCTACAATAAAAGTAAATAAGAAGCACAAAGTAACACATTTGAAGGGACCTCTAATAAACATACATAAGATTAAAATATGATAGAAGATTAAAATTAAATTAAATAGGATGTATTTACATTTAAGAAATAACCCAGATTTTTTTTTTTTTTTTTTGATTCAATTCAAGGGTAAAGAAAGTAAACCCATGAACTAAATAGGTTTCTCTAATGTAGTACATGCAACTGCCCCTTTTGCCTTGTTGAGTATTTCTTTTCTTTCCTTTTGTTTTGGGGGATGGCGGGTGGCAGGGGGGCGGGGGGCGGTGCTCTGTGGCTTTTGTTTTCCAGCAGGCCTGAATTCAGAATGGCATTTTGCAAGAAAACATTCTTTTTGGCTCTGTCATGCAAAAGCATTTTTGTGAGTGAGTATTGGAAGCCTGTGCTCTCTTTCCCAGTTTTGAGCATTTACCAAATGGAGATCAAACTGAAATTTGAGAAAAAGTAAAGAAAATATACTTTATCACATGTAGGAGTAAAATTCCATTCAGTTGTGCTAGTAAAACATTTACAGTCTTTTTACTGACATATTGAAAAGCTATATAACTATATATTTTTTAAAAAGTCATTATAGAATTCCTATGAAATTCTGTTGTTAGTATCCATATAGGGGATCGAAAGCCCACTAACTGGATTATCAACACTTTGCTTTAGTTGCTGGCATAATGCTATTCACTATCTAATGAGTGAATAATAGTTTTGTTTTTCCTGTATTTCTTGTGCACAATGTCAATCCTAGGACGGTAGGGTAGCAACAGAGTACCGGTCTCCAGAGGTGGCAACAAAACCAGATTCTAAAGAGACTGTGAGACAGTGGTGTTAATGTGCCTACTCCATGTTTACTCCTCGTTTAAGAGGAACTTGTTTCCCAGCCATCTTATTCTTCGTTTTGGTTTATTATTATTGAGTTAATGAATAGTCATTACACTGCCCAGTGTTTTGGAATTAAAAAACAAAAGAAAACAAGATATCATGAGCCAAAATATGAACCCTCAAGAGATTATCCCCAACCTGTGACTTAAATCTCCATTATTTAAACATGAATGCAAAAGCAGCCTCTGTCTATGAGTCATGCATATTATAACGATGAATAACTAATCCTTACTGAATGGTCTGAATTTCTGAAAAGACAGCATAACATTTTAGGAATTTTTATGCCTGGCCTCATTGTTATTTAATAGTTCTCATATAAATTAATAAATAAAATATATAACAAAATTATAGTAAATGGAAATATTTAAAATATAAGATAAGGCCAAATTTACCTTTTAACTAGATTTACACTTTGTTCATAGATCATTATTTTACAGATGTACTCTTAAAGTATTTAGTAGATTTAATTTTATTCCAAACCCTATGTTTATCCTGGTGTCTTACTATCCCTGGGCAAATGGCAGCATAGCTAAAATTATGCAGATATGTGACTTCTTGAAACTTGTTCATACATAGTGAATATTATGCTGATAAAGTCAATCTCTAATAATATGAAATAGCCAATAGCATGAAACTAAAAATAATTTAAAGAGAAAAAATAATATAGGCATTACATGTTATTGCCATTTATAATTTCTGCTTTTTTATAATTGTTTTTCCCAATCCGCTGATGTACTTTAAAATTAACATGTATTTGAATATTCAAAAGGAAATGTGTTTATAGCTATTTATGAGACAATCAAGATAACAAATCTAGAATTTCCTTCACTTTTATTCACCTTTTCTTTTGGCATTTTTCAACTGACCATGAAAATTTACTAATCTATTATATGCCCTTATTCTGCAGAGTATGTAATGGTGAGCAAACCCTGCCTTCAAAGGATTTGCAGTCTGGTGGATCTCTGCCAATGATAATAATTGTCTCCACCAATATTTATTAATAACCTAGTGTCAGACACTATCTGTGTGCTGGGAATGCAAGGATGAACTAGGTAGGAGCTTGTAAACTACTGAGAGAGACTGACATGAGTATTGCTATTTTAGCAATGAAATGAGTAAACAGGGCACTGCAAAGCAGGGAGGGAGGGAATGAATCACTTTATTTGGAACACTGGTTGGAAGATTGCTTTCAAAGAGAACTTCTTAGAAAGAGTAGCTTTTGAGTTGAAAAAGTTGATATGGGCTCCTAATCAGAGTGAACAGCCTCTCCACAGATGTGACAGGGCAGGTTAGTCTGGTTTGCAGGCTACAGTTACTTGAGAGTAGCATTGAGAGAGTGGTTGAAAGATTTATTAATATTGGAATATAAGTATCAGATTTATACTGAGGAATTTTCTGTTGATCATGGATAAGGAGAAGAGGGAGATGTGAGCATCCAAAGTTTTTAAGCAAAATGATGACATAATTACATAATAAGTGTTGACAAGGCAGAGGATGGATTGGAGAGAGGAATGATTAGGTAACAATAGTTAATGTTGATTGTGTTTAAATTGTCCTAAATATTTTACATTTATGTTATCGAATGCCCATGACATGACTTAGGAGTTGTCACAATCTCACATGAACACACTGCACATACTCACATGTATTAGATTACTTTATAGTATATATTTTTTCATTCTTGTCTTTTCTGCTTAACTGTGACCTCAGGACAGAGACTAAATTTCATTTATTTTTTAATCCCAAGTACTAGCATAGCACTCAGAATATATAAAGGAGATATTTGTTGAGTAGCAGGAGGATGAGAAAAGAAAAGAAGCAAAAGCATTTTATAATTATAGATCACTGTCTAAGTTCTGTGCTGCATGGAGAGCTTTTAAACCAGATCTGTAAATACTAAATATAAAATAGATCAAGTAAATTGGGCCTGGCCCCATAATTTTCCATACATGGCTTTAATTCTCACATGGAGTGATATATACTCCTTATTCTTGCTTCTTAGAGTTGTATTTTTGCCAACAAGCCTTGTACTAATCTTTTTACAGAAGAAAATTGGATATGTCTGTTATTGCTTTGGTAATTTAGCTATTATTCTCAATTTCCTATGTGTAAATTGATAAATGATCACTGTGTCAGTATATGGTTGGCAGCCAAAGTTCTTGTTTAACACTCCACAGGGACAATTTTTCAGAGTTAGGGAATTGAAAGTTTTTTCCTCCTTAATTGTTACTATCTACTTTTGAGTACAAGCAATTAAGAGAAAGTAGATATATCTGTTAATTTGCACAATTTAGCAGCACTGAGAAATAAAGGGGAGTGGGAGAAGGCCTGTGGAATTCCATTATAAAGAAAGATTTGAGTGTTAATATTGAGTTATTATCTACCCATGCTACAGAAGAGAATTTGAGTGTAGCTACATGTACTTCGAGATTACACATTTTCCCTCTGGTCTTGGTTTTTTCTCCTGCTCTGTTTTCAGGGTATGAATTAAGTGAGGGTCAGAAGCTTTGAGTAAGTCTGGCTAGAGCTGTCTATTGTGGGTCCATTATCTACCACCCGGATGATCCCTTGTCTGCAAGTTGATGTTCACATTGGAAAGCAGCTTTTGGAAAAAGTGATTGAGTTTTCAGGCATTTTGAAAAACAAGATAGTCATAATGTCACTTATGTTTTTGGCAGAGGAGGAGTTTAAGGGAGGATAATCTACATAATTTTGTGTCTAAAATTCCAATATTTTATTTGTTAAAGCAAAGTGGTCAAATTTCACATGAAACGTGGGATGTTATATTGTTTTTTTACAGACAAATTTTAATAAATATTTTTTAGTTTTACTTACCAATTTACTCTCACAGCAATTTATATGATTAGTACCTCATGGAATAATACCGTGAATAATTCTTAAAGGATTAATGCATCAAAATGGGTTGTTTTTAGTTTAGATTCTTTTGAAAAATGGTATTTCGATGCATAGTACTTTTATTAAAACAGCATTATTTTGTTGATTATTTTACTTAAAATTTGGTATTATTAATAGCAAAAATAATTTGTTTTGTGAAGGAACCAAGAAGAGAATTAATATTTACCAAGTGTATACCATGTTTGACATTGAATTAATTCATTTAGTTCTTAGAGCAAGTCTTTGAGATAGGTATTATGATTATTGCTGATAAAGGAATTTGGGGCTCAAAGTGATTTGATATAGGTTACTCAACTTAAGAATAGCAGAGTTTTTAAAAAGGCTGTCAGACCACAAAGCCATACTCATTCCTTCCTCATATGTGTTTATAGATTTATTAATATAGAGTACTGTGGAAAAATATAAATGTATAAAATGGTAAAATATAATAATAAACAAGTAATAAACAAAAGTCTTTACTGATTGAAATGAATCCAAGATAAAAACTTTTCAATTTTTTTGTGTATATATACAGTAATATGGAAAGATTTAAAAATAAAGACTATGAATTATGACTTTAATCAAACACTTTTTTGTTATGCTACAGGACCTTTAAAAAGTAAGCAAGAATGACATATATAAAATTGTTTTTAATTTGTAATAAAATTGATTAATTTTAATGAATAAAAGAGTTAAAAACATTTGCAAACTTTTTTGTCTAGCAGCATATTATCATTTATTATGAAATATATATATATACGGTCTCAAACTTTTAGCTACCAAGAATTACACTCTGAAATAGTAAAGACAAAAAGGACAACCACAGCTTTCATTAAAATAGATTATTTTTGCCATTTTTTTTGTAACCCAAGTTTTTTAGACTTGTATTTTAGTGGACACAACCTCATACTTAGTTCTACCACAGATGGATCTTATTGTTATAATGGAACATACCAGGAATTGCTGTCCAAAACCAAAACCTCACAAATTTGTTTCATGCCTTCAGTAAACAAGAAAAAGGTGAGGACACAATGAAAAATAAATCTAAGAGAGTGTGCATACTCATTTTGAAAGTCCATTAATTGACTGATTTCTTACTATGTATTTGTCTTCATTCATCCTGTATAAGTCAGGAGCTGGGCATCTTTCTTTCTTTAGAAAAGAAACAAATACATTGGGACACATTCACTAAAAGTCAATGTTATTTATGATTTTTAAGCAATTTTTTATGATCTAAGATCTGTTTGTTCATCTATGAAATAGAGATTAGATGATTTATAGGCTCCATTGCAGGTCTGGTAGATCTAAGCATTTTATTTTCTTTTAAATTAAGAGCAGGAGAATAAATCCATGTCAAACAAATATTTTAAACATATGATTGCATGTTGAGAGAGAAAACAAAAGAAAAAGATTTGAGGAAAGACAAAAATGATATTTGTCTAACTTTCATGAAATAACTATTGAGTTTAATTACTAATTCTTATTCCTATTCCAGTATTTAAATTAAGATTCGTAGATGATTATGTAAATTAAGTTGCTTGATCCTTACCTAATTAAAACATAGAAATGTTTGAAAGCTAATATTAGCCTAATATTCCAGAGATCAGTCATTTCCCAACTCTTTGCCATCATCTCTTTTTCCAGTTATCGATGATTTCTCATGTAGACCATCATCATGATTCTTATCCTATATCTCTCCAGAATATCACTGAGAAATGACTTATAATCAGTTAACTATTTTATAATTTCATGGAGAAAAAAATACAGAGAGCTATGTCTCAGTATTTCAGGTACATGAACTAATATCTATTAATTTACTGTACACTTTACCTGGATATAAAGTTCATAAAAATATAAACAAGATCTTATAACAAGATCAGTGTAATTTATATACTTGAATGCCAGAAAATAAAAACAAACAAACAAACAAAAAAACCAAAGCCATTTGATGATATGTTTCTCTTTTGGACCTAAACTAATACACATTAGTTATGTACTACTATTTTTTTAATTCTTTTTTGAAATTTAAATATTCTGTTTGTAGATGCATTCATAAATATCTGTGGTCATTCTTTTTTAATATATATTTCTATTTATTAGAAGAGTCTTAAAGGAATCTTTTTTAAAAAAACTAAATTTGGTTTATAAATGATTTATGAAATACAATACAAATTTCTTCTCAAAATAATAAAATGAGCATATTTATTGCATATGGAATGATTGCGAGACAAAAATTTAAATTAAAAAAATTTCGATTATAATTGACATATAACATTATATATTATATTAGTACATAGTGATTAGACATTTATATTACCTCACAAAGTGATCACCCTGATAAGCCAGTGGCTGTGGTCATTCTTATTAAAAAAAAAAAGCACTTTCTCTTTTCTTAATGTCTAGTAATTTTGGAAATGATCCTTGCCTACTTAATCAAGCTAAGTAATAATTTATGCATAGTGTATAGGAAAGAGATGTCTATGAGTGTCTCCTAAGACTAGAATGAGGATGTGGTCTATCATTTTCACTGTCCCCAGTACTTAAGTAGACTCATGTTAGGCAAATAATAGGTACTCAGTAACTTTGTTAAACAGGTGAATGTGCCTCCATTGTTTCATCAGGAAGTGTGTCTTCTCAGGAGCAAATGGGATAATTTGGAGTTCTGTGAGGTAGTGTATTTTTTGGGCATTTATTTTAAATGAAATGTAAGTTGTATTACTTTGAAAAATATAGCTCTAAAAGCAGGCAATATGTGAGTTTTAAGTTTAATATTTAATTTACCATAAAATATGAAAAATGTATCTTTTGAACATTATGGTATTTTCTCTTGTTTAAATTTCCAGTTTTAACAACAAACATGCTTTCTCTGCATTTATATACCTTTTTATGTACATCAGTTCTATATGGTAACAAATGCAAAGCAATATTATCCTAGAAGGCGGGCTGATACTAATGAATATTACTACCTCATCATCAGAAATACGCCAGAGTTAGAAAAATGTAAATTAAATTTTTTTTCTAATTACTGAAATATTGTGTATTTTCTGTTGAAATTCAGGAAGGTGGTGAGTAGTAATAATTTTTGTACTAGAAATAGAGTATGTTTTTGAAAATGAATATTTCTGGGATTTTGATTTTTTGGATG
>NW_006494613.1:3766483-3828698 GCF_000325575.1 Pteropus alecto | reverse complement strand
ATTACTTTACTCATATCAGATAGTCAGATAAATACATACATACATACATACATACATACATACATACATACATAGACGATAAATAAATATTTCTTTTTTATATAATTTTTTTATTAAATGTATTGGGGGTGATATTGGTTAATAAAATTATATAGGTTTCAAGTGTACAATTCAATTATACATCATATGTATTTTGCATTGTGTCCACAACCCAAAGTTAAATTTTCTTCTATCATCATATATTAGACTCCCTTAAAATTCCAAGGGTATTTTTAAAGAGAGAACAAAAAATCATCAGATTTGTATAGAATCACAAAAGACCCCCAAATAGCCAAAGCAATCTTGAGAAAAAAGAACAAAGCCAGAGGTATCACACTGCCATACTCCAAAGTATACTGCAAAGCAACAATAATCAAAACAGCATGGTATTGGTAGATATATATCTCTAAATGGTCAGCCATATATAGTATAATTTTAATAGCAAACACACAAAGCAAGACAAAAATAGATTTTGATGATACAAAACACTACACCAAACAATAGCTTTGAACTTGGTTATATTCAGTGTCATGTTCCTGCAGTCCTGCTCTTGGACCTGGGACAGCATGGCCTGTCTTGCATTCCATGCTTTAGAGATTCCTTGCTCCGTCCTTTCCTGGCTGGCTATCTGGCCAAGGGGCCAAGGGATTGAGCCTATCAAGTGTCCCCTTCCTATACTCTCCCTCTTGACCTCTCTAAATACTTGGGATCCCAGAATTATCTGCCTAAATGACATACATTTGCTCCAGGGAGCTAGGCTATCATTCCTTGGTCTTGCCCCTCCCAAGGGCAGGCTGCTCTACTGGCATTCATCGCTCTTTAGCCTGAGGATGTTTTATTCTTGGAGGGAGGTAGGCAGAGCCTGGACATGTGGACTGAGGTGTTCACAGGTAGTGCAGGATGGGGCTGGGATGGGAGAGAAGGAAGCAAGGGTCTTGACTGGGACCACCTCACCAGGGACTGCCATGTTCCTCAGAAGAACTCTGAAGAGTCCATACATACTAACCTGAACCTTGTCTTTCAGATGATTGGGAAGGTGTATTTATCAGGGTAAATGATAGAATTTATTCTGTTAGTTCAAACTATAACTACTCAAAATTAAAAACATGACATGTGAGACTGTTTTTATACTCTTGCTCTGGTTCCCACAGATGTTAGGCTCAGGTCTATCCTTGTGGGTGATTTCATTTTCTTATTTACATAAGTAGTAAAGAAATATCAAATTATATCTGAGAATATTTTTTTATTGGGATTTAGGGGAAAGAGATTGCCTGGACAGGGATTATGATTTCAAAAGTATCATCACCTGTTCTAAAATCACTCTGTAACCTATCATTTATGTATTATAATTTATCCTTCATGGTCTTGAGTCTGTTCAAGAATTCCTTTAAAAGGCACATAATCCTTCCATTTTAAAATTCTTATTAAATCACATGACACTACAGTGGGAGTAAAGATTGTGGAAAAAACAGTAGATCAAATTCAGGAGCTCTGGGTTCTAGTTCTGGGACTCCATAACTATGTGAGTGTGATTTAACTCCTCTGGTTCTTCCCATTTATGAAAAGTTGCTTTTCCAATCTGACTTGAACTAGATCTATTTTTCATTGTGATTGATATGCAACTGAATGATGCACATTTGTTATCACTCCCTTGTCTCTCAAACTGTTTATTAACCAGTCACTTTTTCTTCTATTCCTATCATTCTCACTCACTACTGAAGTTGATAGAAGATAATTTAGAAAAAGTGGCATTTACGATATAAATTGGATTCATTAGATCTCTAAGACACCCTGTATCTCTGAAAACCTACATGTCTCACCTCATGGGGATATCATATAAGAGAATTAATCAGAGGTGAGAAAAGGGTTTATGAAGAAAAATATGAGGACTAAAGATAAGTTTACATATTCATAGGTTTAGCCTAGGCTAATTCTTATCCACACTAATATTGATGATAGATAGCTAGGATGTCTTGGGTATTAGTTATGTCAGTATATTGAGAAATTTTACATTTATTTAATCCTCTTCCAAAACCTCCTAAGTCTACACAGTCCTGATTTTACAAAGAGATTAGATATTTCACACAAGTTAAGATAGATTTTAAGTGTCAGAATTTGAATTCAATGCTGCCTATTTCGTGCAAGAGGCCAACCAAATTCTTAAACATTATATCAAACCTGTGGGAACAAGCACATTGACTTAATGTGAAAAAAAACAAGAAGCAGTATGTGGCTCAGCACCTTCTCTTTCTCTCTCTGTCTCTTTGACAGCTTTGAGTTTCGGGTAAGTCGCTTTTCCAATCTAAGTTTTATTTTTCCCCTGCAAAATATAGGTAAGCATACCTATTTTCTTTATCTTATCAGCTCCTTTTGGCACTCAAATGATGTCATGTATGTAAAAGTGCTGTATAAATTGTAAATACATAAATTTAAACATTATTATTGTTATTATAAGCTATAAAGATGAGAATGTGCCTTAGGCGGGAGAGGCTGAAATATTTCCAAAGTGAATTTTCATTCTGCGAGGCAGGGAATCCCATGTTTCATAGAGGTAGTTGATATAAATCAGATTCTTCCATTAAGGGCTAGATGTTTATTTCTAAAAATAAGAAAGCATAGAATTCATATAAGAGAACTTAGCCCTCTCTAAGTCTAATACCTTCCTTTTAAAGAGGATAAGTTTGAAATGCAAGGACTTTAAGTATCACACTGTAAAAAATACAAAAATCTGCCAAACTCTGAGATGTTTCCCATCAAATTCACTAACAGTAACTTGAAACCTCAGTCTTGCAGTTCTAGGTGTGTGACCTACTTGATCTGTGTGACCCACTTAACTTCTCTGTGCCTCAGTCTTTTTATTCCGAAAATAAGGATCATTATAATATCCTCTTCATAGGGGTAGTTTGGAGAATTGAGTTAATATGTACAAAGCATTTAGAATAGCATTTTTCTGATAGGAAGTTATTAGTATTACTAGTAACATTCGTAAGAACACGATAGATTTGGGGAATTTTCCATTGGTTTTCTTAGTAATCTTCGCAATAATCACATTTGTCTGTGATTGTATTTTTCTTTTAAAACAGGGGTCCCTAATCCCTGGACCACAGCTTGTTACAAACGGAGCCTCACAGCAAGAGGTGAGCAGCCGGTGAGTCAGCGAAGCTTCATCTGTATTTGCAACTGCTCCCCTGTGCTAGCATCACCTCCTCAGTTCCACCTCAGATCAGCAGGCCTTAGATTCTCATAGGAGCACCAGACCCTGGTGCTAAAAAGGTTGGGGACCGCTAGTCTAGATCACTTAGAATGTATTAAATACTGTGTTTACTATTATGTGCCGACTACATTTTAAGTGTATTTCCTCATTTCATATTTATAATATCTCTATGAAGTAGATATTATCTCAGTGTTATGGATCAGAAAAGTGAGGTACAGACAAAATTTAAATCTGGACACCAGAGCCCCTGGTTCTAACAACTATTATCTATGGCAAATAATTTTTTATGTATCCTTGCTCATCTGTACAACTATTTTTTTAGGATGAATTCCAAGAAATGGAATTTCGTAATTTTAAAGTTCTTTTTAAGGCCTTTAATACATATTAAATTATTTTTCAGTGAGTTTGTAGCAATTTATGATCCCCTGAAAGTTCTGATAATTATATTTCTTGTTATGTTTATTGTTAAGTAATAGTTATGCTTATTGTTAAATAACTTACATGGCTAAGCCAGTTTTCTTTTGGTTAGTATTTGTATAGTATATATATTTTTCCATTCCTTAATTTCTGTGTCTTTATTTTAGGTATGCCTTTTGTAAAGAGTGCATATCTAGATTTTGGCTTTTTTATCCATTCTAATGTTCTCTGTACCATGACAGGAAAGTTTAATTCATTTATATTTACTAAGATTAGTAATATAATAGGACTTCTCCCTGACATATTATTTTGCATTCTTTATCTACTATATTTTCTTTTCTTCTTTCTTTCCACTTTTTTATTTTTCTAATAGATTAACTGAGTTTTCCTTATGCCTCTCTTAGTTCCCTCTATTAGCTTAAAGTTATATATTCTAGTTTTCAGCAGTTCTTTTTAAATTTTCAATATGCTTATTTACTTTAACAAATTTTATTTCCCAAGCAAGATTAAGATCTTAAAATATATCAGTTACAAATTATCTCTCCTCCTTTCATCTATGATAAAATTGCTGATATATTTCTTTTAAAATATATTTGCTTCTCCAGTTTTTTTTTTTTTTTTTTTTAAGTGTTCAGGCAAGACTTTTGACTAAGGCCTAATGCAGAAATTGGCAAACTCTACTCCAAAAAATAACTATAAAGTCAGACAAAATTGACAAAAATAATCATTTCAGTACTCTGGAAACTAATCAAAAGCATAACAACAAATTGAGAAGATTTTATGCTTGAAAAGCCACTGGACCAAGGGTAAGGACAGTGGAGGTCTGTGGCTTTCTAGCCTTGGGCTGCACCTTCTGTAACTTGAGGTTCAGTTGAGTGAGGTTTACAAGGTAGGATGGGCCAGGAACGCTGGCAGCTCCCCTGCCCCTGTTGAAGGCAGCTCACTAGATTTGAAGTAGTGGGCAAAGTCATGCCAAACGACATTGGTGGTGGAAGTGACTCTCTCAGTGGCCAATAAACGATTAGAGCCAATAGCTCTACTGGCCTGAGGTTGTGGGGTTGAGGCAAGCATATTCCTAGCTGAGGTGTGCATATATACAAACAGAGACTGAAAAAGGTGCAGAATCACACTCTGCATTTAGTTGTCATATCTCCTTAGTCTTTTCCAATCTGGGACAGTTCTTTAATTTTTCTTTTGAAGAGCACTATCTGGCAATTTGTGGAATGCCTCCCAATTGGGATTGGACAAGAAATAATAACTATTAATATGTTAAACAATTTATAGGAAAAGATGGATATAATGAGTAAATAATTATATAGGGATATTTCAGAAAAGAAATGGAAGTTCTAATATAGAACCCAATGAAAATTCTAGAACGAAAAAATAAAATAAATTATCTGAAACCATTTCACTGGATGGAATTAAAAGCAGATTAGACATTGGGTATTTTAGAACAAAGTATTCATGAACTTAGATATGGGACCATATAAATTAATAAAACTGAAGCAGAGTGAGAAAAAAAATATTTAAACGCATGAACAAACCATTAGTGTTATATATGAATAATATCAAATAGTCTAACACATATGTAATTGCAGTCATAGAAAAAAGAAAGAATGTGACAAAAAATTTAAGAAACGATGGCCAAATATTTCTCAAATTTGATGAAAAACATCAATGTAAAGATCTAAAAAGTTTAATAAACTTCATATGGGATAAATATATACACCTAGACACATCATGGTCAAATTGCTCAAAAAGATAAAGAGAAAATATTAAAGGAAGGCAGAGCAAAAAAGAAAGATTACATACAAGGTAACATGGATATAAATTATAATTGTTTAATTAGACATAATACAAGATAGAAGACATTGGAACACATCTTTAAAGTGATGAAAGAAAAAAATCTTCAACCATGAATCCTAGAGCCAGTGAAATGATATATACTTCAAAAATTAAGGCAAAAGGAAGACATTTTCAGATAAGCAGAAGCTGAGAGAATTTATAGCTAGTAGATTCTCACTATAAGTGTTTGGCAACCTGGGTATCCATCAATGGATGAATGGATAAAGAAGAGGCTATATATATATATATAATACATACAATATATGTATTCTATGTAATATATAATGGAATATTGCTCAGCCATTACAAAATAAATAAATAAATAAAATCATTACATCTGCAACAAATATAGATTGATCTAAAGAGTATTGTGCTGAGTGAAGTAAGTCAATGCGGGATTAATTCAAACATAGCTCCTCCACAGACACGGGAGGCAAAGAGGACTGCTGGGTCAGTAGTCCCAAGAGGGCAATAAACAAAGCATTCTCCGGGGCTGTGCTTGCTCCCAAGGACACTTCCCATTGCTCCCATGGGCACTATCTGCCCCCTTGGCTGTTCCCATGGACATTAACTTCCAGTTCCACTCAAAGACACGGCTGATCCAGCCCTTCCCAACACTAGGTGGGCAGCACATGGGGCTCCCGCCTGCAGGGAAAGACACTTGTTCCCTGGGATGAGGCAATTTCCTCCCCTCTGCTTGCATATAAAACAATGCTCGCTCTTGGCTAGGGACCTTTTCCTGCAGCTCCAACTGACCAAATGCTGAAGCCTCGTTGTATTGTAATAAATAGCATGTCTCACCTTGCTGGCCCTCTTGGTGGTTTTTTCGGAATATCCAAGGCCCAGGTGCAGGTTCCTGGCCTGGACTCAAGTAGAGCAGGGATCCCCAAGATCCTCACCATGGACCTGGTAGTGGTCTGTGGCCTATTAGGAACAGAGCCGCATAGCAGGAGATGACAGCAGGTAGTGAGTGAAGCTTCATCTGTATTTGCAGCTGTTTTAGCACTAGCATCACTACCTCAGCTCCATCTCAGATCATCAGGCATTAGATTCTCATAGGAGCACGCAACCTTACTGTGAACTGTGCATGGGAGGGATGTTAGTGCTGGGGAGCGGCTGCAAATATAGATTAACATTAGCAGAGAGGTTTGACTGCACAGAGACCATAATAAATCAATTGTTTGCACATTCATAACAAAACCCTATCTGTGAGCGGCAAGTGACAAGCTGAGTCTGGTGGCAGGCTTTATAGCGGCAGTGAAGTTGATGCACTTCAATTGTACAGCTGCATCTGCTGATAGACTTTAAGACAGAATCCAACACTTATTTTAGTCCATGTGTGGCCCACCCATTATTTTATATACCACTTCCATCCACACCTATTTCCCCCTATGCACTTGTTTCAGTTACAGTTTTGGTAAGCCCACAAGCTAATTCTAACCAAAAGGAGTGAAAAACGACCGTCACTGGAGAGCTTTGAAAAGGCGGAAGACCCAGTGATGAGATAGCAGAAGACTCTAAGGCTCCAACTAAAAGAAAGCTGCATTTTAAAAAAATGCCAATAGTCCTACTTAAATTACGGGTTTATTGCAACAGGCGATTCTCATTCCCCAAGCCCGTCTTTTATGGTTTCTGGTGACCAGCTATCCAATGAAACCGTGAAACCTTCAAAATTGCTTTGTCACATGGAGGCCAAGCACCCTGCTTGGAGCATGTGGAGTTTTTCAAATGAAAACAAACAAACAAACAACAACAACAACAACAAAACATGAACACGAAAAATAGGAGCAATTATTGAAGGCCACCACTTCATCAAATGTGTCTGCACTGAGAACATCATTCTTAGTGGCTAACTTCATTGCTAAAGCTAAGAAGTCCTTTACTATAGGTGAATATTCTGCCTGTTGTTAAGAATATTTGTTGTGAATTTTTAGAAGAGGCTGCAGTTCAAAAGATGGCACGTTTTCTTCTTTCAACTAGCACCATAACTATGCAAATTGATGAAATAGCAGAAGATATTGAAGTACAATTGTTAGGGAAGATTAATGATTCACTGTGGTACACAAGCCAGGTTGACAAATCTACCAAAGTTGATAACAAGGCAACGATGTTTTTTTTGTGGAATATATTATTCAGGAGAATGTACATGAGGACATGTTATGTACACTTATGTTGCCAACCAACATTATAGCTACAGAACTATTCAAGTCTTTGCTTATGTATCAGAAAAGTTAATTAATCATTTTGTGTCAGTTTATGCACGGATGGAGCAGCTGCCCTGACTGGACAGCTTTCTGGTTTCACTACTCAAATCAAAAAGGTCAATCACTTCTGAATCTGAGTCTATGCACTGTGTCATCCATAGAGAAATGCTGGCTAGCTGAAAAGTGTCACCTGAACTTAACGATGTCTTGCAGGATGTGATTAAAATTATCAACCACATTAAAGTACATGCTCTTAACTCATATTTGGTCATGCAGCTCTGTGAAGAGATGGACTCAGAACATACATGTCTTCTCTTATACACAGAAGTGAGATGGCTTTTGAAAGGTAGATCACTGATCAGGTTTTTGAGTTATGAGAGCCACTCCAAAGATTTCTTTTAGAAAAACAGTCACCACTAGCAGTTCATTTCAGTGACACAGAATGGTTCGCAAAACTTGCTTACTTGAGTGACATATTTAACCTGCTTAATCAACTCAATCTGTTACTTCAGGGGAGAATGACAACTGTGTTCAAGTCAGCAGATAAAGTGGCTGCATTCAAAGCCAAACTGTAATCATGGGGGTGACAAGTGAACATTGGGATTTTTGTCATGTTTCAAATTAGCAGAGATTTTGAAAGAGACTGAGCCAGGGCCTTCTTTCCCCCAGCTGGTGCATGATCACCTATCTCAGCTTTCAAAAGAGTTTGAGCATTACTTTCCAACCACAAAAGACCCTCAGACCTCAACCCATTTGTGAATAAGCCAGGTGAATTGATTTTGTTCATGCTAGAAGATCAGCTATTTGAGATCGCAAATGACGGTAGCCTTAAAAGTATTTTTGAGACAACTTCAAATCTCCATATGTTCTGGATTAAAATAAAGGTGGAATATTCTGAGATTGCCATAAAAGCACTGAAAAGCCTGCTTCCATTTCCAACATCCTATCTTTGTGAAGCAGGTTTTTCTGCAGTGACAGCAACCAAAACGAGATTACAAAGTAGACTGGACATAAGCAACACACTTAAAGTGTCACTGTTTCAGGTGAAACAGCTCAGGGCTCTCATTGATTTTGCATTTTGGTGAGCTGTATAATTATTTCATTATATATTACAATGTAATAACAATAAATTTTATGTGCACAATAAATGTATTGCGCTCAAATCATCCTGAAACAATCCCCTGCCATGGTCCATGGAAAAATTGTCTTCCACGAAACCAGTCCCTCATGCCAAAAAAGGTTGGGGACTGCTATGCTAAAGGACATACACATCTCTAAATCATAAAGTGAGTTTTTACCCGCATATAGTCTCACCATGCACTCAATAAGTTGCTTGTGTAAAAGCTTAAAACTTAAAAATCAATAAGTATTGCTGTAAACTTAATTATACCCTTTCCTCTCTAATAAAACAATTTTCCTTATTTATAAAATTATTGTTAGTCATAGTATCTAAGTTTTGCCCTTTAAAGTTTCTACAAACCAGATATTTGGGAAATATCTCCTTGAAAAAAAAAAAACTCCAATCTCTATAAACATTTATTTACAGAATTGATTTCTAAACATTTCTCAAGTTGTAGAGTCTCAAACTGGAGTCAGCATTTTGAAACTTACTTTTTCAATGAAGAGTACATTGGGACATCATATTCTTGTCAGCGCAACCAAGTGTCTAGCTTACTGTTTAACGACTGTCATAAAAATGTTATTGAAGATCCATGAATCCTGCCCCCATATTGATCTTTTCTTGTTTTTAATCATAGTAATTAAGTCATTTTTATCTTGTGTTCAAGAGACGAGAAACCTATTTTAATTTTTCCAAAATATGTACGTTGGACCACTTTCTATGTATTTTCTAATTCATTACTTTTATGATGTTTCCTTGCCTAGCTTTTTTTTTTTTCTACTTTACTATTTAGTAAGTTAATATTACATGGAGAAAATTTTCCTGACTCTTCAACCTAATTTTCTATTTTTTTTTAGAATTACCCAGTTATTTCCAATTAGTGCAGAATTAAGATAGACTAGGGATTGGAAAATACAAGCAGGCAGAAACTTTATAAAAGAGACTCTGTACAATGGGATGTACTGAGATAAAATACAATGAGTATTTCTCATGAAAGGATTCTTGGAGAAACCGGGTAATTGCTTATAAGGAGAAAGGTGGAAAAGAAGGGACTTGAACCAAATAATGTCTGAAATCTCTCCCTCTGAAATTTAAGAATTAGAATTACTTTATGACATTAGTTCAGTTTGCTACTAGTGAATAAAATAATTTGAATTGTTTCCACATTTTATTTTTAATTTTTTGGCCTAAATTTACAGGGCGTAATTAGCTATTTTATTTTCTTAAATATTTGTTACTATCTTCCCTGAATAAAATAAACTGGAATATTATTTTAGTATCTGGATTGCTCCCTTCTGGCTTTCATGTCAGACCTTATTAATCACTTTAATCCTCCCATATATATTCTATGCTTTTTACAATTATCTGTTCATTTCAGAGATAATGATTTCAGTATGTTAATTTTATATTTTGTACAAAAATATACAGATGGGTATTATGCCAACTTTTCTGAGGGTTTCTCAAGGACAAAACAAGACTTATTTAAAAAATTCTCTACCAGTATAAAATAATTTGGTCTTTTAAAATTCAAATAAAGCCTGTTTTATAACAAAGAGCCTAGAACCAAATGTAGTATTTTTGTGGAAAAAAGAATAACATTGTAGTTTGGAAAAGCAATACTCTCCTGTATAGTGTTCAATAAATTATTGCTCTTTGCTATTTATGTCTAATTAAGATGCCTTAATTCCCTTTTAACAGTTGGGTTTCATAGCATTTTATATCCAGTTACATTTAGAATTAATTTTTTGGCTTGACACCAATGCTAAATTTGCTTATCCAAACAGAAACCATTCCAACAGTTTGAAGGATGCTGATGGTAATTAACCTAAATCATATACCAGGAGCTATTGCAATGAAAGTGTTGTTAAATAGTGTATCTTTTCCTGGTGGTGAAGCTGGTCCTACAGTGAGCATGTACTCCACCTCCCACAAAATGTTTCTTGACTCTTGTGCCAAAGGGAGGAACTACTGAACTAATCAAATTAGGCATTGCTCATTCTGAGAAATAAGATGGGAAACATGAAGAAATGGAGACACGTACCTCAGTTTAGTATTTTTGAGGTCAATTTGATATTAGATGACTTAGAATTTAGTATACTTCATGCTTCTATGTCCCTACAAGAAACAATAGGAGATGTGTAAAAAGAATGATCATTACAGCAATAATTAAAGTAGGAAAAAACTGGAGAGACAGTCAGAAGCATGGCGGTGTGAAGAGTCTCCTTGATCTCTCCCCTCCAGATTACAACAAATTGAACAGCTATGATCCAACAGAGAACACACAGCCTAATATACAAACACATCTGAGAGATCTACACATGGGAGCTTCTGAAGGTAGGTGAATCCGGCGAGCAAGGAGGAGAAAAGGAAGAAGAGAGGAGACTGGTCCTATGGATGCAGCCTGGAGCTCCCTGTGGGACTGGAGAGGGGAGAATTACATAGCAGTGTGCACTCTCTATAGCCCTGAGCAATTCTGCCTGAATGATCAGTACATACTCCCTGGTGGAGCCCAGTGATCAGGGCAGAGATCAGGGCAAAAATGAAATATTACCATTTTAGCAATCATCATTGCCAGGCAGAAAGTTGAGTCATGGAGCCTAGGCACCTCCCTCTCCCCTCCCAGAGCTTGCTTCCTTGCACCCTCCCAGAGCTAGCAGCAGGCCCCAGGAGAAACTGCAGCAGTGAGTATCCCAGGAACTGAGGACATGCACACTGTGGCTGGTCCCAGTGACAGGGATGAAGAAACAGAATCCAGGCAATTTAAGCTTGGCAGTCAGCATTACTGGAAGAAAAACAGCCACCTCACCCCCTACTTATCCAGGCTAATTTGGGAGGAGGCAGCACAAAACTGTATCTGGCTGCTGGGGCAGCACTGGGACTTTAGGAGCTATTCAGAGGCTTGGATTCCCATCACCCATCCACATTCTCCCATGGAGATGGAGCCCTGGGACTAAGGCAACCTGTCACAGAAGAAGTACACACCTTTCCAGGAAATAAAGGGCTTTTTTTTTTTTCTCCTGCAAAGCAGAGATCCACGTAGGAGGCCTGGACAGTGCAGGAGGCTTCTTTGTACCACCTACTGGAAAACAAAAGAAAAATATTTTCTCATCAATCTACTAAAGAGAACACTCTAAATAATAATAACATATGTATTATATTATTATTTTAAAGGCAGAGTACATTTCCATAAATGCTTAGGTAGAGAAATAATCTATCAAATACCATGAACAACCAAGGTAATGAGGCAGCTCAGAAAGAAAATGGAAAATCTTCAGAAAATAAGCATAAAGACATAAAAATATGTGGTCTAAATGATAGAGAATTCAAGATTGTAGTTCTGACAAAACTCAATGAGATGCGAAAAATATCTGATCGGCAGTTCAATTAACTCAGAAACAAAATCAATGAAGAACAGGAATATTTCACCAGAGATTTCAGCTCTAAAAAATAGAACTACTGGAGCTGAAGAACTCAATAAAAGAGATGAAGAACGAAATAGCAAGCTTAGAAAATAGAGTTGACTAGATGGAGGAAAGAATTAGTAATATAGAAGATAGAAATCTGGAAATAATGCAGATGCAAGAAGAGAGACTTGAGAGTGAAAAAAAATAAAGAACTCTATAAGAACCATTTGACACTATCAGAAAAAGCAATATAAAAATAATGGGTATACCAAAAGGAAAAGAGAGGGAGAAGGGAACAGAGAGCATATTCGGACAAATAGTTGATGAGAATTTCCCAAAACTACGGAAAGAACTAGATCATCAAATCCAAGAAACAAACAGAATACCAATTATCTCAATCTAAAAAAATCTTCTCCAAGACACATTATATTAAAACTATCAAAAATTAATGACAAAAAAGAATTCTCAAGGCAGGCAGAGAAAAGAAGATGGTAACCTATAAAGAAAAATCCATTAGATTATCATTGAACTTTTAACTATAAATTTTACAAACTAGAAGGAAGTAGAGTCAAAGTAGGAAAAAACTGCAACCAGTATAACCATTGATTTTTTAAAATAAATTGTAACATGGCAAAATGATAAAATATTATGTTGCCATATGATAAAATATAATTCTGTTATAGAATAATATTTGCGGTTCTTTATATATTGTTACAAAGACCACATATAAAAATTTTTAATGTTAAAGACCAATTATAGAGAAACATTTGTATTATATCACACATGCTTTTTTCTATAGAGAAAAGACTATAGCAGTATTCACAAGTATGTTAGTACCAAATGTCTCTGAAACATAGGATTATGAGTCTGTTTTTCTTCTCCTGCTTCTCTTCCTCCTGTGTTTTCTCTCCTCCTCTTCCTTCTCTTCTTCCTGCTACTACTACTACTACTCTTCTACTTCCTCTCCTTTGTCCTTATTCCTCTTCATTTGATTTAATATTTTCAAATATTTCTCCAATAATGCAGTTCCAGAGGAACTGACAAGTACTTGGTGATTGGTTGGAAATAAGACAAGATGTAGACAGAGGAAGTGTTGTTGCCCTTTACAAAGCCAGAGGACGCTCTAGAGGAGGTAGAAAATAACTGGTGTGATTTCAGGCATGTATGACATGAACAAGCAAAGAGAGGAAATAGATGGCAAGCAAGCATGTTATTGTATTGATCTATAGTTCAGAAGAGAGATGGACTGGAAAAATCAATTTGAGAGTCACCTACAAAGAAGAAGGTTATTGAAACTGTGGGAGTGGTTGAGATTGCTCAGGAGACTATAGTGCACATATAGGAAATAATGACTAGAACTGAACCTAAGGAAACATCACATTAAAGGAAAGACAGAGAAAGGAGCCTAAAAAAAAAAAAAAAAAAAAAACAACTAATGGAGGGCCAGAGAGGTGAGAAGAAAATACAAATGTGTGGTGGTAGGGAAGTAAAAGGAGAGGTCCCTTAAACAAGGCAGTGTTCAATGATGTTAGATATCATGGCAAATTAACTGAAATAATTTTCAAAATATCCCATGGATACAGCAATAAATATTTTACTAATTTCATCAAGCACTCTTGATGGAAACAGATTGAGCCCCAGAATGTTTGATGAGGAAAAGATAGTTTGGCAGAAAAATGTTTGGCTACAAAAGGGAGGCAGAAAGTAAGATGGTAACTGAAAGAGGGCATAGAGTTGAGAGTGGGATCATTTTTATAATGATAAAATTGGTTTTAAGATGAGAAGAGTGTGGTATTCTCTATGGACTGAGGGGATAAAGTCAGCAGAAAGGATGGTGAAGATTAGCAAAGAAAGAGAATAATTCAGGGTTCCCTAAATTTGCCTTAAGATAAGAATTCCTTGAGCAAGTTGATTAACAGACATTTCTAGAGGGGAAATCTCATATCCGTTTTCAACAAATACTGTCAAGAGACTCATTGACCAAAAAGTGTGGACACAATATAGTTAATAAATATATTGTGAGAAAATGGTACAGAATGGGATTTAGGTCATAAGATTATCCTTGGATCTGAGGTGAGAATGTTTTTGTTACAGGAGAGAATTAGAGAAGGCCATGTGGAGATTCAAACAAAACGTAGATGTTTGGCGACTGACTTCCCTGTCGGCTTCTACTTTCCCCATCAAGCAGGATGTGGGTCCCCCTTCTGAGTGATGTAAGAATTTCTGTGCACTATTTAGATCTCAGGTGAAAGGGAGATATTAATTTATGATGGAACTAGTTTGTAAGGCTGCACAATTTTTCTAAGTAGCATTCCACGGGTGGGGAACGAGACTGCCAAGTGAGTTCTAACATGACAGTTTAATGGAAGGAAAGCAGGGCCTGGAAGTTTGGAATATACTCTTGCAGTACAAGTTGCATAATTAAGGAAAAAAGAGAGAGGGAATAGGTTTTCCTGGATCTGAGAGTTTTCTGGAATGTGGGACAGTCAATGCTAAAATCAGGAATATCCCAGGTAAACCAGGACTGTTGGTCATTCTAGAGGGCAGGGATAATGGAAAACTGGATTCAGGAACTGGGAGTCTAGATGGACTAAAAACCAAATATTGTTAGAGTAATTGAACGTACAACTTAGAAATAGAAGAGGTTATGGCCAGAAACTGAAATGTTTAGAGTTGGGACTTCAGAGGTAGATTAATTCCAGGTGATAATATTTGTGGCTTAAAGTCTTAAAAGTTGATGGCCAATGTAGAATACAGATGATAAACCCTGGAAGTATGAAAGTGATGAAGTTAAAAAGATATTGTGTTTAATACAGTTGCTCATGTAAGCTGTGACATCATTTAGGATGGTGGCAGAACAGTGGGACAAAGAGCCTGATGCTAGTCTTCTGATATGCAAGGAAGCAAGTAGATAAGTAGGCATAGGTTATGGTACAGACAGATGGCATTAGCTTAAAGAGTCTAGAGATTTGGCTCAAATTTGAAAAATAATTATTAAAGCAGTGAAAAATCAGACAAAAATGTCCTGGTCCTAAAATATGTGGGGTATGGGGAATAAACAATTTTCCTTTGAAAAGATTAAAGGAACAATGTTATCATCAGGACAAGTCAGGTAGCCAAATATATATATTGTTCCTTTAATCTTAATATATATATATTTCAAGAAAGTTCTCAATAGTTCTGAAATGCTGCAGAAAAGTTAAGAATAAAATTGAGAAAAAGACTCCTAATTTAGTCAAAGATATATCATCAAGAAAGAGATGGGAAAAGAATACAGATTGTAGATAGTTGAATATTTATTTGATAATTAAGGAGTAGATACATATTGTCCTTCAAACAAATTAGGTAATTTGAAAAAGAAGGATACTCAAAAGTATAGTGCAATTAAAGAGATTTTTTAAATAAAGACAATCTTTTGTGTCTTTAAAAGAAGAAAAGAAGGCAGCTTGAGAGAGAATGATAGCAAATTCAAATAAGAAAATAATAGAGCCATCTAGGTGGAAGTTGTGTTATCTAAGGGCATTCATAGGAAAAAAAAACCAGAAAGAGATACATGCTTTTGGTAAAATAAAATGAAGATAAAATTTAAAAAAATATGAAACTTAGGGCTTTGCTTCTCCTCTTCCATCTTATTTTTATTATGTGGTTATAGTATTGCTTATAAGTGTTTTCATCAGAAAGTAAGCAAATATTGTGAAACAGATTTATTTTTGTCTCATTTCTCTGTTAAGAAAATACATCGGGAAATGATATTACATTAATAACTAAAATGAGATACAAGGATTAACTATAGCATGAAAAAATAGGACTTACAATGTGTTAGGTTTTGAATCAGTCAGGGTCAAGTTTATTGGCTGGTATTTTGCAACTTAGCTAGGAAAAAATAGATACACAGGTCTAGACTCTGAACAGCGAGAGAAATATCTATATACATACATCTCTATATCTATTTCTATCACAAAATACATATGAGGTTTAAACGCCTACCAATGCAATTAGTTCATGTCACAGCTTAAGGGAGATTCAATATCCTTTGAAAAATATTTTAAGTGGGAAAATACTGTTTCTTAACTAGAAAAGATATGCAGGTTTAGTGTTCACAATTTTATTTTGTAAAGTCTTATTTTTAATTAACTTTTAGTAGATATAAGAAATATTTTGTAACAAAGACAACATACTCTGGACAGTTAGATCAAAAAGATTATTTTCTTGTTTGATTTTTTTTAGAATGGTTTGCAGTCATTAAAATATATATCTTTTCTAATTTTCTTCTTCATTTTTAATGTTTTACATTTAAAAAATTTTAAATTTTTCTCAAGACATCATTAAATGCAAATATAAATTATCCATAAATAAGGTGCACCTAAAATAAATGAAAATTTATAACTTCTGGTTTTTTTCAGTATACTATAGCTATGTCTTATAGGATCTGAATCAATCAAGATCAGGCTATTTTCACTGATATCATTATAGCTCACTTTTTAAAAAAGTTTGAAAGTATAAACAATATTGTTACATTTTAATACCAGAGGCCATCTATGAATAGTATAGAAGGCTAACATTCAAAGAAACTAGAGTAGTGAAGTAGGAAACGTTAGCGCTATACTATATAACAATAATAAAAGTCTTACCTCATTTTCTAAAATAGAAAGAGCCCTGAACATTTTTTCCCTGTGTCACAGCTGTTTGCTTTAGACTCTAGGACACTGAATATTCCCATCTATTATACTTTGCACCTCAGTGTTAGGAACTTCCTTTATTCAATCCAATGTGAAAAATATAGGCACCTTATTTTCAAAGTGCAATGTTTAAAGAATACACTGCTGCTTCCCGTTTAAAGTGAGTAAGTGGATCGTTTATTTTACTTACCTCACAAAATTCTACTGAAATGACAGTGAATAAATATAAAAGGAAAGTTTTCAGGGAATTTCAGTGATACATTTCTACATAAGCAGTTCTACTGACAGATAATCAACAGTAGAAGAACCTATAGCCAGGAACAGACACCAGAGAAGCTGTAACAGAAAGAGATGTTCATTTGAGTTGTGTAGAAACACTAGATGGTGGTGGTCACAGGTAGAAAGTATAGAATTGAGATGCATAAGAACAATCAAAATAATTCATTACAGTATTGTTCTCCTGCCCTGTCGATCTCTCCTACAACACGTGCTGCCACTATCACCAATGTATACAACAACTGGCATAGTAATGTACAATGAAAACTAGAATGAAACTAGAACTAAAACGAGAAGCTCCAGCCCTACATGTCCAAATCCCAATGAAGACTTCCAATGTCGCATCTACCTATTTAAATAGAACTTGAAGCAAGCCCTGCCATTCAGAAGAGAGAAATGTTTGGTGGAAATTAATGTATGCAATGGCAGAAGAAAGTCATGCTAGGTACCTCTATTAATTAACCATGTCTTTACTACACATGTTTAAACTGATAGTGATGGATGATCATGCATTTTAATCAAACCAACAGTGTAAATAACAGCCAAAAAATAGAGCAACTGAGCCGAGAAGTAAAACAATCGTATTTGGAATAGAAGCGTAAAATGTCTAATTAGTATCTCCAGAGATTCAAAATATTGTATCCACAAAAAATTATTAAAAATTGGATAAATAATTCAGGATATTCAACTTTTATATAATAAGACTTTCAGTAAATGCAGGTGAAAATTGTCAAATACATAATATTTAACACTTCCCATAATTGAAGAGCACAAATGCCTGTTCCTGCAACCATTCCAGTTT
This sequence comes from Pteropus alecto, assembly GCF_000325575.1. Lineage (NCBI taxonomy): Eukaryota > Metazoa > Chordata > Mammalia > Chiroptera > Pteropodidae > Pteropus > Pteropus alecto. The sequence goes on along the minus strand of NW_006494613.1, from coordinate 3,810,698 downwards.
AAAGTAGAAAGACAGAGGGTTCCGAGAGTAAGTTGTGTTGCAAGGAGGAAATAGCTAAAAAGGATGAAAGAAATAATAGAATATCTGATGAGCATGGATATACTCAGCAGAGATATTCGTTAACTATTGAATTGGTTTGGAATCAATTAGTATTTGTTGCATAGAAAAACTAAGCATATGGAAAAATAGTGGCACAAGATTTATAAATTTAGTGAACTTCATGAACAATATGTGTTTAGTAGTAATGTAAACATTAAATATTTATTTGAGGAAAAAGGGTAATGACCTAATTTTGGAAGGGGAAGAGGGAAGTATGGGTGAGTGATATAAGAAATTAATAGATAATATTTAAGACTGAGAAATAATTTAACTGCAGTAAGTGATATTATTAAAATATAAAGGAACTAACTAAAAGAATATAAGGCGATCGGGGTCAGCTACTTTTGTTTTATTTTAAACATTACACCTACAAGGTATAAAGGAATAAAAGTCATATTGACAACACACTTTCAATAGTAATTTTGTACATTAGAGTACAATGAAGCAATTGTGTATCCCACAAGACTCAAGAGCAAACCAGCTTAAGTAACGTGGAAATTTAGTGACTCCTCAAACGGAAAAGTCTAGGTATAGGTCTTTAACACATTTGATTCTCAGGCTCAAATGAAGTATCCTCTGTTCTTTTTCATTTCTTCTTGTTTTCCTTGTTGACTTAATTCTCAAGTTTCACTTGATGATGGAAGTGTTCTCTTTTAAAGAACTTTTTTTCACAGAAATCCATGAAATTACTCTCCTTGAAATAATTTGAGTCACATACCCATCCTTGAATCAATCACTGAACAAAGCATTTCTTATTTCAGTCCTCCAAAGTCCCCAGTTTGGGACTTTTTGTCTTTTCATTTCTTCTTACATACCTGGATAGTTCAGAAAAGACTTTTCCAGGTCTTTCTTTGTCAAGTCCAGGTCTATTTTGTGAAGTGGAGCTAATAATAGTAAATAAATACTAATACTTGTTTCCCAACTCTTTTCATTAAACCTTCATATTTATTATTTATATTTTTTACCTTTTTAGTTGTGGCAAGAATAATTCTCTTACCAACCAAATCTCTGTAGCTTAACAGACCCAAAAAAGCTTATTTCTCACTGTATGTCTATCATGACTCAGGAAAGAGACTCTGCTTATTCTGGGGACCCAAGTTAAAGAAGCAATCCAACCACTATTTTAAATGTTGGCAGGTACTGTGCAAAGAAATAGGAGCTTTAGCAGGTCTGATATCAGCAATTAAATGCTCTAACCTGGAAGTATCTTGTGTTGTTTCTCCCTCAAGTTATTGCTCACAACTATTCATTTGGTCCCATCAATCATAAGGTGGCCAGAAAGTGCAACTCTACCATTGACCTAGAAGGCAAAACTGAAATTATTTAGCTGTCAGCACCAATGACTACAATATTGTCTCACAGGTCATCATGAAATGAATAGGTTGCTAAAATTCTGTGAACCTGGTTGACTTCTTATCTTCTGTGCATTTTCTAGAACCTATGCCCATGAATAAGGAGAGCCCTGTTCTTTCTGATAGCAAGACAACCAATTGGAATGTCTGTATTATTTTCAATGCACCATATATACTTATATTTAGCTTGGTCCACAATTACACATTTTTAGGTTTTCAATTAAAAAATAAATGCTATTAAAGGTAACCTTTTGAGAGTTAAAATACAAAACTCCTTTAAGATATTAACATGGACCTGATAACAATTTGTGCTTAGGTCTCTGTCTGTTCTGCAGCCTATGGACTCACCAAAGTATCCCTGGCTGCCTCCTGAGCTTCGCATGCTCAACAATTAGATAATGTGCTGTGCCTTCCACTACAGGTTTTTCTGAAACCAGTCCTTTAGGTCAGATCATCAACCAATTCATCAAGGTAAAGAAAGCCATGTCTTATTAAATAGCATACCTAAAAATGATAATCTATAGCTAGTATTTTATAATCTTATCTATAAAAAAAATATAAAAAGATGGAATTATATTTAGTGTAGACATCATTATTATTTTATTTCTAATTCTTGAGATATTCGTAATTGATGTATAACAGAGTTACATCTTGCACACACAATTATAATCACCCTTAAAAATTGTTGGAAAAATCCCAGAAGATTATGTGTTTTGTGTCTGCAACTCCAACTCTTGCACATTTAGTTTGAGAATCAGTAGTTTAGGGAAGAAAATGGAAATCTATACATGAATATCTGTATTTTAATCATTCTACCTTTTAAGAAAATTACCAACTTGCTTATGGTAAAGAAGAGATGGGTGGAGCTTCCCAGAGTATCTCTGCTTACCCATATGGTTTTCTCCTTTGTGTTTACTAGTAAGCACTTGTAATTGCATTGTCTAATAGAACTGTAATGCAAGCCAAACAGGTAATTTAAAATCTTCTAGTAGCCACAATAAAATAGTAAAAAGAAAAAGTTGAAATAATAATTTATAATAGTACATTTTGTTTAACACAGAATGTGTGAAATATTGTTTCAAGCTATAATTAATGTAAAATTGTTAACTAAATATTTTAAATTCTTTTCTTCTTACAAAGTCTTCAAAATCTGGTTTGCATTATGTGTTTATAGCACATCTCAGTTTGTGGTAGCCACATTTCAAGCACTCAATAGCCACATATTGCTATCATTGGACAGTGCAGGTCCATAACCTTAAAATATGGCAATATAGTTACGTGTATATCTAAAAACATTTTGTTGTGTGGATGGGAGGAAGTGAGAATTAAACATGAAAATATAAATGAAAATACCTAGGATAATAAGTGCTTGATGGAGTATTAAATCTTGCTTAATCATATCAATATTCATACTGTTCTTTGAAAATTAATAATACTTAAATCTCCAGCATTCTATCTCTCTCAGTGGATATTTCTCTATGACCCTAATAAATAACTATCATTTTTATATAGTAGCATGTCAAATGATTGGGTCTGGAACAGACAAGAATATGGGAAGTTATGTTCTAAAGACAAGCAGGAAGTTACACATGAATATGATGCTCTTATACTATTTAGTATGTGAGATAATCAAGGAAATCTCAAAGCAAGACTGAGAATTAATAAAATTCCATCACCACCCTTTGTATCAGTTTTCTCCTGAACTGAATAGTCCATCCCTTCAAGGTTGGGCATTTTTCTATTGCCTGGGATCTCTTAAGTCATACCAGGAATCACAAATATAGATTTGATTAAGTTAAATGTGAATTGACATATGACTTTCCCACATCCTTTTCTTATTCCCATTATTCACTTTCATCTCTCAATTTCTAATTTTGTAAATGAAGATTATTGTGTTTTCCTGCCTCTTCTGATATTGATAAGATTTGGCTACCCAAGAAGGCTGCTGGACATGTTCTCAGTGGATAAAAATGGGCCAGGAGTGTTTTATAGTTTTAAGTAGTGAATAGTAGCAGTCTAATGCCCTTGAACACCCAACTACTGGAATTTGGACACTTATTTTTTTTTTAGTGGATTATTGAGAAATACAAATTGTTCCATTATAGGCATTTCATTAATAGAATACAACTGACTATAGGGGAAAATATATGGGGGTGGGTTGGAGAGGGCAAAGACCATGTAGTTAGACTTATTTAACTGTCGGATCATCACATCTGGGTAAATAGTTTTTACTTTTGCATTGAATGATACGTTTTTCCTTTTTTTATTTTAAATCATGAAAAGTTCAAAATAAAGTGAACTGATATCAAATTTTTCAGAACATGTTTATAATTGCTATGAATTTCTATTACTTCATATGGACCTGGGTGAACTGTACATTGGATGTTATTGAAATAGTTTTGGTCATTGTGGGAGCTTTACCACTCTTCATTCTCAAAGTTATTCCTTTGGTTTTCCTCTATTTTATAATACAAGTAAGTACATGGATTTTTCTGTGTACTAATAACTTAAAGTTCACTATTAAATATTGTTTCAGACCCACTTAATCTGCCCATTAGTCCAGATACTCCAAGAAGCAGACGCTAAGAAATTATTAGGTGTGCTGTGCTAGAGAGTTACTAGAGGAAAAGCCTATGAAAGATAAAAGAAAGGGAGCAAAGAAGGCTGGGAGTCCTCAGACAGCAATGCAGGTCCAGTTACTGAAAGGAGGAAGAAGAAGGAAGGATTGGGTAATCAGAGTCTTGGACTGCAGAACTATTTCATAAAAGATTCAGTAAAATGAATGGGAAGTCTGCAACCAATGTCAGCCATTGTAGTATCCCATGTATCTCCGTAATGGGCCTGCTTTTGCACTCCCCGAGATGCTTATTCACTGGATGGGAGCAACCTGTGGGAAAAGTTAATATGCTAAAAAGTTAAATGCTAATATTGTAGAGAATTTAGAGCGGTGGCAGCTAAGTTGTCCATCAGCTGTGCTCTGGGCAGCAGAAGTGAGTTGTACATTTTTATGGCCTTCACAAAATCTATATGTTATTTAGCAGAAAGTTACTTTGCCTGCATACCCAAGAGAAATAGATATTGCCTTTTTTATCCTGTTATTTCTGATATCTGCAAACTATTGCTGGAAGAACCAAACAGATCTCTCATGATACTTACATATCTCTATATTCCAATTAAACGTGTTCAACTGATTCAAATTCCAAATTACATCACTGCAAAGCTATAGTAAAAAATTAAATTTCTTAACTGATTTAAATTAAATATGAGTATTCTGAAGCTCTTTATACAAAAGAATGCAGTTTTATTGTTTAATGATTTCCCAAAACTTAAGTTTTTAAATTCATATTGGAGTTTAATCTTCCCAAACCATTTTCTCATTTCTACACCTATGCTATCATTATTCCTCCTGCTTCCCATGTTTTCTCTATTCTCTCTGACTGTCTAGATATATTAACCCTTCATGGCCTACTTCATATTTCATTTTCTGTGTAAAGCATTCTTCGCCAAAATAGCGCAAAGAGATTGGACTCATCCAGGTATTATAGATTTATTATATTGCTCGTATTATAGGCTATTTTCTTAGTAGACCAAAAATAGTCTCCTCCATAATATTGTAAGTCCTTTGGGGCACACACTATGTCTTACAATTTTAAAAAAATCTAGAAACTGAGGGATGGTATTGAGGATCAACTGCATCTTCTAAAAAATATATATATATCGTAAATGAAAATTTATGTTGATAGTCTTGTGGTTGGTAAACTATACCAGAATAACTAGGAGTGGTAAAGAGTCTAGAAATAATGTCTTATTAAGGAGAATCATACACGGTGAGCCCTGAACGTGATTTCAGGAGGCTTGGCTTCTTGTCTCTTTCTTGACTCCTGTGTTTGGCACATCACCTCTCTCTCAGGCTTCATTCATTACTTCCCCTGTAAAATAAGAGCTATGCTTTAGATCAGTGCTTTTCAAAGTGTGGTCTCTGGACCCATGGGCCATACATACTCTAGACTTATAGAATCAGAATCTGTGGTTGTACCTCTTTTTTAAAAATCACATTTTACAAACAATATATGTATATATTGTTTCTTCATTAATCAAACCATAATATAGTGGGGGTGGGGGTGGGGGGAGAGACTCTCTCAGGGTGGAGACCAGAGAAGTCTGTGTTTTAACAAATCTTCCAGGTGATTTTTACTGTAGTATGCAAAGCACTGATTTAGAGCAAAGGTTCTTGAACTAAATGCTCTGGACAGTTTCATGGAAGACTCAAAATGCCATATTCCTTTATATTCTCCAGAGCACTTAGCATAGAACATAGCTTGTAAGCTGCAAGTTGACAGACCATATGGCTTCAGATATGTTTTTACTTGGTTTGCTCAATGTTTTTACCAAAATGAAGACATTTTTAAATCAGGGATTTTACATAAAATTCCAGATTCAAAGATTTTTCTGAAAAAAATTTGCAAGGTGTAAGAACTCTTGATTTTCATTCTGTTTGCAGAAATTATCAGGACTAATTAACAATGGTCCAGTTAACTCAGAGAAGGCTCTCTCCAGCCCTCCACAGTATCCACCTATCCCAATTATCTTCAATCCAAGTCAAAGGGGAAGCAGTTGATTATAATTGTGGCTGCACTGGCATTTTTCATAGAAAATAAAGAAATATATTTTTTTCTGTAAATATATTTAGGTTCAATTATATTGTTCGTACCTTTGGTTGACTTTCTTCATTTAACGACTTAACTGCCTGGTCACATTTTCAACATGTGACAGAGCTTTTTCCATAGTTGGTACTCAGTAATGGTTGTTTCAGAGCATTTAACAAAGTGAAATTTTGCCCAATTATGTTCTAATTCTGCTGTCCAGAATTTGAGCTTTTTATTGTTACAAGGGCGTATTAGTTTCCTAGGGATCCTATAACAGATTTGGTAGCTTAAAACAATGGAAATTTTATTCTCTTACAGTTCTGGAGGATAAAAGTTCATAACCAAAGTGTGGCCAGGGTTGGTTCCTTCTGGAATCTCTGAGGGAGAATCTGTCCCAAGCTTTTCTCCTAGCTTTCAGTGGCTGTCAGTGATCCCTGATGTTTTCGTGGCTCGTAGTCATATCATTTTAATATCATCTTCACAAGGTTTTCTCCATGTATCTGTTTTCTCTTTTTCTATCTCTTACAAGGACGCTCAACATTGGATTTAGGGCCCACCCTAAATCTTGAATGATCTTATCTCAAGATCTTTAATGACATCTGCCAAGATCCTATTTCCAAACAAGGTTACATTCACAAGTACTGGATTACTTAACTTTTGGGAGCCACTGTTTAACCCACTACTCAAATGTTGCCATTTTCAAACCATTGAAATGATTTCTGCTACTTTTTTCCAATAGGCTCTTTTTATCTTTAGATTAGAGATACCTCATGTCAAGCTCTTGGCAGATTTGTCTGTTGACAGGAGCATCTCACTCTCCTGTCATGACTCACTTTAGTGAGACTTTATTCAAGGTGTTTACTATTAGGGCATTTAGACATGAACAAAGGTTCATCCAGCAAGACAAAGAGCTAGTGAATGAGAACTCGGTCTGTTTCTACAATAATGTAATTTCAAATAGATAAGTCATATTAATATGTCTAGTTTAGGACCGATTTCTTTTTAAATATCTTGTTCACTGACTTGTAAAAAGAGTGTTTTGTAATGACATTTTATTAAGTAAATAAAAAAGATTAAAGCCTGTTTTTAATATTTAATATACATTTAAGTTAATGTATATATATTTATATTTATGTAAAAGTACATGCTACTTTGTGTGAAAATAGGTCCCAAGTTTTTTGAAGGTTTTAGAGGATACTGTTAGAATTACTAATGATATGACTTTATGTTGCGTTTTATATTTGTAAAATATATTTTATTTGTATACAATTTTTTATAATAATTTGAATTTATAATGTTATATAATGTAGAAAAAAATAAAATTTTAAATAGTAGTTGGGCATATTTTAATTTTTAAAGACTAATTTTATTATATAAAAATGTATATATAATTGGAAAGGTGATTGATTATACAGTTGGGTTTTAAAATACAATGCATCTTTTTAGCTAGTGTTCTTTTCATTTGGTTTTTAATTCTGATTAAGTTCAAAACCAAAATTCTGCAAAAGTAAAGTATATTTTTATGCAGAGAAATCCCTTAGTCTATCATCATTGCAACAAGTCTATGTTTGATTGAGTTCTAAGTAAGAGAATAAAAGAAAATAGCTATTGATGTTCACTTCATTTCCCATAAAAGAATTCCTACTAAGTGCACCAAAACTTTTGCATCTCAGTTTAGAAATATTTTCTGTGATTATAATTGCTGTCTGTTAGACTTGAATGTCTTGGCAACTTAATGTTGCTCCTCACTGCACTGCTCGCTGTGCCGGCTGGCAATTCTATAGATTTAGCAATAGTTGGTTTGTCCATACCTACATCCTAAATGTAAGTAATAATGATTTTGTGGTATATGATATGTTTATTATCCAATTAATTAAACTCTCTTCTCCTTTGCCTGTCTGAATTATAGATTGTATTAACTAAATAGCGAGAGACAAATCTGGATTACCCTGGAGGCTCATTCCTTCCTCTCTTTTGCTACTAGCAGAAAGTTGGTTCAGGAGTTATAAATTAGCTCACAGAAAGAACCAAGGCTGAGTACTGGAGATCAGAAAACTCCTGCTGTTAATAGTTACCTAGAAGTTTCCTGCTCTCCTATTCTTATACATTTATAGAGGGCAACAGGGGTAGGGCCCTTCTCATCATGGCCTGTCCATCCTGTTTGCCTAGCCTTAGCACAACTATGCAAGCTCTAGGGAGAATATATGCTCTGCTTCTTTGCTTGTAAGTTTTTCCCTAATAAGCCCTATTTTACATTATATTGCAAAACACTAGTGGTATTTTACATTATACTGCAAAACACTGAATTGCCAGAAATTGTTGACTTTCAGAATTAGGTTTGAATTACAACCTTGGAGAAACTGGTTTGGGGTAGGGTAAGAAGAAAGTAGAGTTTTTTTAATTTGTTTGTTTGTGTTTTTGTTTTTTTAAAAAAGGAGACAGGTATAGGCAGAAAGTTAGGAGAATCTTCCTTCCAATGAAAAGTAGTAATAAATGCCAAAGATGACATTATGCACATTTTTTTTTCTCATTTGGGAGGTACATTTCTTTAAGCATATCTCATTAATCTTGGTATTTATTATTCCTTATACCAAGTATGGATTCCTTTAATATATATTAAACTATATTCATTGTATCTTTTGCCAATTATTATTTATATTAATGAGTTTAACATACTTAAAGGAACATTTATGTGTATCTGTGTGTAAACATGCTAGCTTCCAAATTTGTTCAGTAATCAGAAGAGATATAATATATGAAAATTCAGAAAAGTGAAACCTTATAAAGCATTCTTAACGTCATGTAAAAGACTAAAGAATATTGATCAAGTTCTCAGGATTTTTTCCCTCCAGATTACTCAATCTCTGAATTTCTGGGTAAGTAAAGCATGTGAAATTGAAGCCAATGCAGTTTCCATTGAAATAGTTTATGGATGTAAAAAATAAATAAATAAAGAGGTAAGCACTCCTAAATAACCTATAAATGGATGCAATATTAAGAAGATATTATAAGTACTTTGAATTGACATTTAAAAAAATTTTAAAACAAAACCTACATTTCCAAATTCATGTTTTAATATTCAGTATTTCAATGAAATTAAAACCCAATCTATTGTAAAATACACCAGTTTTTATATATCATTAAAACTGAAAAAAGCCTTGCTAATTAAAATAGGACAGTCCATAAATTGTGAGATACATCCCTGTTTTGATTGTTATAAAAATGAAATATGACCATCTATTTTTAAAAGGCACAATGATTTCTCCTCTACCTGTGTAGTGTAAAATATGCAACCTAAGGTTATATCTTTGTGAGTATTTTACATAGAGAAAAATGTCTTAATATAGTCATTTCATAATTATTTAAAATCTGATCGTGCAATTTTTAAATTAACTACATCTTTATTGCTTATAATTTCTGTTCTATTTACTCATCATTAACATTTCTGTAGACGGGAACAAGAAGGAGAATAAATCAGTCTATTTTGTTCCCCTTAATTAACTATAATTTGGAAGGGAGAAGAATTAGACTATTGACAGAGTATAATATTTTAGTTATCTACATATTTTACTAATCTGGGTTACTTCTGCCTCCCAGTGCAATGAATTAACAGGGCAGATGTTAAAGGTGACTTAAATTTCTGTATCTTCTTCAGTCCACTTATCTAAATCTTCATAAAACTTCCTTTTTTTTTTTTTTGCTCATTACTTTGAGAAAGAGATATCCCTCTTCCAAATAAAACCTCAATTTTAAGTTTTATTCTTGATCATATCCTTTTATGTCTTCTCTGGGACCTTGCTCCACTAAACACCTCTTCTAATTCTTATGTTCAGCACTCCAAACCCCTTGCTCCTTTCAGACTATAAATATGCTAAAATATTTTCTACATCTCCCAACTACTATTTAAAATTTAAATCTTCTCTAGGTCTTGCCTTCTTTTCTCATACAAATTTCATGAAAGACTAGTCTACCTTTACAATCTCCCATTACCAATATTCAATGCGTTCAGCCTTTTGCCATGTGATGACTAATATAAAATTGTTTTCTATATTTTCTAATGTTTTGCTATTAATATATATTCTTATGTTATGAACAATAAAATGTGTGTGTCTGCACACAAACACACACACATTTGTTTTAAAATTTACTTTGATGTAATTCGATGCAAGTTGTGACAAATACTGTTGCAAAATGTCTGGATGTGGAGGAAGTAAATTTTTCCAAATAACTCTATTCACCCCTCTGTAGCCCCATTTCTCCGTTCGCTTTTACAGCATAATTCTTCTAATAGTTGCCTGTACTTCTTTCATTCTTATTTGTACCATCTTCTAACAGACTTTAAATCTAACCCCTCCGTGGAACCTGCCCTTGTCAAGATCACCAGTCGCCCCCTTTCCGTCTTTACTTTACCAGATCTATCATTTGACACTAGCTATCATTCCCTCTCTTGCAAACACTTCATCTCACTGTCTAGATACCATATTCTTCTGCATATTCTTCTACATCCTGTTGTTCCTCCAATATTTTAGCAGGACCCTGTCTCCGGTCATGTGTAGTTAGTTCCCTTTGTCTGGAAAGCTCTTTTGCCGATATCCGCATGGCTTGTTCCTTTATCCTGTCCAATCAAGTCTTTCCTAACCGTCCTACTTAAAATTACACTACCATCACTAATCTCACTTATTTCCTGTCTTCCAAACCTTTATTATCATCTAACATTCTACATGTGTTATGCGGCTCTTTCAGTCTCTCTCTACCAACATGTATGCTCCGTAAGGGCAAGAATTTTTATCTATTTTGCTCAATGCTAAATCTCCAGCAGCTAAAGCACTGACTGGTATAGTAAATATTCAGTATTTGAAGAATGAATGGATAATAACTATCCTCAACTCAACTAAAATTGCAGGCAGTTTACATTCAGCTACTTCCTTTGTAGAGTTTTAGAAGATCTTTAAAAATAACTTGATGAGAGATAGTTATCTCTAAAAATTTATTTCGAAGATTTTTTTATAACTAGACAAGAAGTTTTATGTTGGTAACATTTAGAACTCTTTTTAGAAAATCATATCTACAAATGTTTTTCATCACTTTTATTTCATTACTTTTGTTTATATGCATGAGAATTATTTTTGGAAGGAAAGGTATTGTTTATTATAATTAGAGTTTAAAGAATATTTTTTTGTTTGTTTTGAGGCACCTGGATAATGTGTAGAAGGCCTCCATCACAATGGCATGATAAAAAGATAGTGAAATTTATTAATTATCAAGCTTGATACCAAGATGATCTTGGTTTAACATAACAAGATATCACTTTCCAGACTCGTGAGGAAGAGAAGGTAACATATATATTTCATAAGTTACACTTTCCCTTTTACCTGAATGTATTCATTGTTACGCCAAAGTATACTATAAAGTGCTGAATATAAGATGAGTCTCTTGTTCGAATTTAATATAAAAAATAATAAAGACATGTGGTTGGTATGCACAGAATAAGTTTTTCCTCTATAAATAAAAAATATATTTTTTAATTGTTCATACTCTTTGTGAAACATGACTTTAGTATATTTTTCAGTTTTAATGAGGTATAATTAATAAATAAAAGTAGTATGTATATAACATGATGGTTTGATATACATATATATTGTGAAATGATTACCACGATCAAATTAATTAACACATCTATTTCAATCACATAATCAGCAGGGATTTTTTTGCCCCTTTGGCTGTTGTGGGAACACTTAAGATCTACTTTCTTACTAACTTCAAGTATACATTACAGTATCATTAAATATAGTTACCAGTTATTCATCTGATAACTGAAAGTTCATACCCTTTGACCAACATCTCCCCATATTCCCTATTCAGCATTGTATATATAATACATATATAAATATATATATATATATTCAGCATTATATATATAATACATATATAAGTATATATATATATACATATACATGCATACATTTTTTTTAACCGTTCATTCGTATACGCTTAGGTTGTTTCTATATCTTGGCTATTGTAAATAATGCTGCAGTAAATATAGGAGCGAAGATTTTTCTTCGAGATACTAATTTCATTTCCTTTTGATATTTAGCAGTAGAATGTATATTTTGTTTTTACTTTCTCTAGTAAGTGAAATTCGATAATAATACAATATGATAATAGTTACCTAAAATGCAGTAAAACTGTAGGAGAGAATATTTATATAGTCAATGACATCATGTTTTTCAAGCCTATTGAAATAAGTAAATGCTTTAGAGGTAATTTAGTTAATAAAAGCCATTAATAGTATATTATTTCGTGTTTTAAAAAAGCAAACAGATATACATGTTAGCAAAAATACTAGAAGAATAAATGTTATAAAACATAAATAGTAGTTCTCAGGTGATGGGATTTTGGATAATTTTTACTTTCTTCAATATCTTTTCCCACATTTCTCAAAATTTTTAATGAAAACATTATTTCCTTAATCAGTTAAAGGTTAAAAAATAATAATAACAACATTGTCTTACTTTCCCTATTTTAGAGAACTGTCTTTTATAGCCCCAAACATCTGTTTTTCTAACCCTCTAAACTAAGTTCACTACAGTGACATCAAGGACAGAAATATTTTTGGAATAAATGAAATCATTGTGGATTTCGATTACCCCAATTAATTCAACAGATTCCTGGTTTTTCTGATGTAGTTTGTCAGACTTAAGATTTAAGGTCTTTTATTAGGGCAAACTAATGTTCTCTCTGCCTAACGTTACTCTTAACTCCAGGAGATGAATCAGCACTTAGACAAGATTGCTGTAGTTCTCATGGCAAAGGAGCATGTTCAATCACTGAGATGTTTAATACATGCTGATTATTTGGGCTTGAAATCCAAGATCCTCAGACATTATCTATGGCTATTTCAGTAGGTGTAATGCAATGTGTTTCAATATATCAAGGACATTTTTTAAGTCTGTCTGGCAAACGTTTGTAAACCCCTTTGTTTGTTTGCTTGTTTGTTATTTTGGAGAAGATAGGAGGTGGGCAGAGAAGCTTCATTTTGAAAATCCCAGTAAAACTGTCCCATTGTCAGTGTCTCCTTTGCTTACATCCTTACCGGCTAGTCCAGGAATTGTTCAGGAGTGACTTGCTCTTTCTGGGGCTGCTGGTGTGTTCCAATTAGGTGGTAGGTAAATTGTTCAAAACTAGGGGAAAAACATATATTAGTTTGAGTCTTTCAAATGAGTAAGGAGTGTCTACATAAAGACTAATCTTTAGTAGTTACATTACACCTTTCATGCCAGGCAAGGTTATTCTAGCTGGCAAAATTAGATCTTAACTGACCCAACACCTAAAGTACTTATTGTCAGTGCAAAGGCCCTGTTCTCTTACAAAAGTACAATTTGAACTGTTTATGATCATTTCATTACCAATTGGAATTGCGGGAAGGACCAGAGCAGGCAAATCAACATTATCAATTTCTCTATTTAGAACTGTGGAGAGATCAGGAGGCAAAATTATTATCAATGGAATTGACATACCAACTTTTAAACTTCACAACATTTGTGGCAAACTTATTCCACAGGTAAATTCTGTTTCGCCAGTAGTCTTTTTTAACTCCCTTCAGACAAACAATTTTCTCCTTTTTGTCCTCCTCTTCCTCCTTTTTTTTAATGTTTTCTTTCCAAACATATAAATTCATTTTTTGAAGCCAGATCACTTTAATTGTATTATGAAAAACCACTATGTAATTGGATCTTATTTAATACTCTTACTATAAAGCATTCTTCCTAAGTGCATTAATATTTTTGAAAAGGTGGTACATTATTTTATCAGTTTTGTTTATAATAGTAAGTGCAAATAAAATTCAAGTGAAGAGATCAGACTGAAATGCTTGGTATTTTTTTGGAAGAAAAAATTACTGAGGTTTTTGTTTAGTTGGAAATTTAATGTAGGATTTTGACTCTTTTGAAGTTTAGAAATATTGTTTTTAAATAAAAAGAACAATAATTCAGTTAAATCTTTTTTATCAAGTTCTTTGATTTTTCCATCTCTGATATCAAAGGAACTTGATCATTAATGAGTATGCAAACTGCCTCAAGAATATGCCTCTATAGTCAGAGATGACTTATTCAGTTAAATTTGAGTTATGTAAGCAGAGCATTTATAAAATATCTTTTATAGTGTATTATCGTCTCAAAATATCTTAAAATACTATAATCTCTCATATATTTAAATATATACTTGTATTCATGAATTTACTTCAAAACAGATTTCAGTAAAATTGGGAATTCTGGCAGGCAAAAAATTTAGTGGATAAAAGAGACATAGTCATTCCTCTCATAAATGAATACAGGTGTAATAAAATGTAGTTATATCAGGCATGTCGATATATTGGAAAGACCATTAGCTTCTCCTTGACTCTCCTCAACCACTTACCTTCTGTGTGGGCATAGACAAGACTTCTTCGGAACTTCCAGTTTATTATTTATAAAATGGGGATATTTCATCAATATCAGATAAAAGATTGCTTTAGCCTCTTTACACCTATAGTAAATCAATCAGAGACACTGCATAATTTAAAAGTATAACAGGAAATCAACGGTCCTCTGGATAAATTGTGGGGTATTCGCACAATGAAACTCTATACAGCTATGAGAATGAATGAACAGCTACAGTCAACAACATGGATGCATCTCAAAAACATAGTGTTGAGTGAAAGAAGTCAATCACAAAAGACAATTATATAATTTCATGATTGTATTTATACAAAAGTTTAAAAACAGGAAAAACTAATCTATGCTACTAGAAATTGGGATACTGCTCTGAGCATTGTTTCAGTTTGTGAAAATCATCAAGCTGAATAGTTAGGATTTACATATTTATGTAATATATGATATACATATATAATACTTAAAGACTTTAAAAAAGCAAAAATAAATAAAATAAGCCAAAATTACTTAAAGCTAATTTTATTGTTTTAAGAAATTAATATTTAAGTCTCATCTCAACTATGTACATCAAGCTTGTTTAATCATTAGAAGCAAAGTGCAGGGTACACAAATACATTTGAATTACATTTGAATTAAAAAAAAAACACATTTATTCAATGATTATTTTGTTTAAAGATGGTAACTTTGAAATAGAGTATGAAAACAATGATTGATATTTTGATATGAAGAAATATTTACCTTAGCTGATAGAAGAAAAATCCTAAGCAACATTAAGATGAATTCTTTTAGGATGAGAATATTATTTATTATTGAAAGCTCACTATATATCAAGTAATATGTAAAGCATTGGAATCATTTATTGCTTTTATCCTCATTAAAGACTATAAGAAAAGTATTTTAATCCACTCTATTTTACTAAACAAAATAAGATACCAAGAGAATCTTGGCCAAGAAACGGTAGAATCCAGGTCCACGTGACTGCAAAGAGGAGCTTTGTAGAGAAAAGAGACATAGTCATTCCTCTCATAAATGAATACAGGTGTAATTCATTTATGAATTACAGAGCCACTAACAGGCTCTGTAAGTGGCTTCCCAGAGGAGCCACTTACAGAGCCTGTTACAGTTCAGGAATGAGGGAGGAGGACTTTAAACCAAAATCTTTGTAGGCATAGTAAACGGAATCAGAGCTTGGGGGAGGAGATGCTTCTTCACATCTAGTATTAGTTCGAATGATATGAAATAGCCATTTTTATAGGTCAAAAGTGGATGAATAATGGCAATTTCATATACTTTTAAACATAGCTTTGATATCAAATTTAGTGTTAAGAAGATGTGCTGCTATATTTTAACACGCACAAATAATAAATAGTTCTAACTTATTTAGAAGGCTTTTCTTTTAGGAAAAATAATCAAGAATATTAAAATAGGAAAACTGTACTAGTTAAACGAATTTAGGGTCTCAAGACAGGGTGCCTATGTTAAATCTCAACTTTCTAGCTGTATGTACTTGGGCAAATTATCTTACTTCTCTGGACTTATTTTGGAGTAATAATTCTATCTATCTCTTAAGATGTTTTTGAAAATTAAATCAGGTAACACAACAATTAGGTTAGTAACTGGCATATAGAAAACATTCAAAAACATGTTAGCTATCATTTAAATACCAACAGTCATAGCTCCTTCTAATTGTTTCATATTTACAAACAAAATCACATCACGGTATATACTATTAAACAAAAACTGAGCCAATAATTATGAACGTGTTCTATACACAGCAACTTGGGGACAACTGAAATCATAATAAGATACGGTCCCCAGCGGTGCACAACATGATCTCAGTGAGACTAGCAAAATTGAGAAGGCAGCAGTCAGGGAAGTTCTCCTTCTTCCTTCTGTTTTCCTGGTTCTCACTTTTCTAGGGGTCATTTTCCAACCAAGTGGACCATCTGGCTATACTGTGAGCCATGGTTCTCTAAATCTTCTTAAAAAAAAAAAAGGTAGACAGTCTTGGTAGTACATGACCGTCTGGGATGCTGCTGGGTTAATGAGGCCAGGGTAATGGGTATGAACCAGATTAAAGTTGCCTGGCTTCCCTTATTGATGATTGCTGACTAGGGAACTAGGTTTGCTCATTTGTTGTCTACAGACTGAACAGTCTGAGCACATGTTGGTATCACAGTTGTTCAAAGATAAAAATCTTTTATCTCATGAGTGAAGTACAGAGAGCAAATTAAAATGAATAGGCATATGAGTAAATGTAAAAATTGATCATAAATTGAAAAATATTTGCAAAAAATTTGAAATATTTGCTTCAAAACATTTAGAAGTGATACATGCATTTTTGTGTGCCAAGGAGAGTGATATAGGATCAATTTTTGATTTCATATTTATAAAATTCAGCTTATAATTAATATACTTGTGAATGATTATTGGTTTATTGCTCTTACATACATAGAACATGTACTGTGATCAGAGAGTAAGACTAAAATGAATGATTTGGAATGTGTGACAATGGAGTGCAACAGGAATTAGAAGGCATACATAGTAATACAACTTCAGTCACCACTAATTTCCTCTAAATGTCTGCTTCTGGTTCTCTGTTCTGAGCATTTGTGCAACAATTTCCAGGTGTTACCAAACAGTCTCTGCCCTCCCTGTACTTCCATATCCATGATTTTACAGAGGTAATGGACAAGAATTAATGTTGGCCATGATGCATAGAGTTTTGAAAAGCTCTTTCATATATTTTGTCCAATTTTTTAGTTGACAGTTCCTTTTTATTCCATCTTGTCCAGAAGCAGACTAACAAATGACAATTCGACCCAATGTATAACCACAAAGTTAGATATGAAAGTTTAAAAGCACAAGGAATTAAAAAAAAAAAAAAAAGTAAACAACCGAGAGGCTTATTTTTTTCAGGTATAAAGAAGCCCTGAGGTATAGAGGACAAAGTTGCTACAGTGGTTCCATAACAGCACTGGGCCTCTTCTATCTTTTGCTCAACCATCCATATCATGTATGAAGGTTGGTAGTTGCAAACTCATTGCTTTATCCCCAGCATTCCATCTGCATTCCAAGAAGAAAGGCATGGTGAGGAACTAGATGTTTGTATAATTCAAATGTGCAAACTTAAGAAACAAAAAAAGTCTGTGGTGGTGTCTAACTAGTGATCTATGCTTACTTATCAGTTCAGAATTATGTCACATAGCATCCTTAGCTGTGAAAGTAGCTGGGAAAGAATTTTAAAGTAGTGGATGGATGTTGCTGTTCCAAAAAACTGGGTTCTGGAAGACTGAGTAGAAAATATATTTCAAGGGCATTTAGCAGGGTCTGCCACTACTACTTTTTGTCATAAAGTCTTTTTAACCATGACAAAATTATCTTAGTTAAGCAACTTGGAGACAAAGAAAGGGTTGTCATTACAACTAATTGAGATCCGATTTCTAGTTACCAATACTATATAAGCTGTGTTCGACAATATGAATAGAACTCTTGACAGGATAAATATGTGTTTATGTGCTTTATAAATAAATACATAGTTAAAGTTACAGCTGCTTTTTCATTTGAAATATTTTAGGAGGTATTTTAGATAAACCAAATAATGTTAATTCAATGAGATGTAAAAGAAACCGCATTTGTTCCTGCTTTGACATCCAAATAACTTAATGTGAGGCAAATATTCTTTCTAAAAGTAAATGGTTTACCAAGGCAAATTTATTTTCTTTCATATTTCATCAGAAATCTCAAGAACTTGCAGAAAATTTAGACCCATACACAATCAGGGTCGTGAGACTATTAGGGAAGATAATAACCTATATTGTTGTGGCATTTTCTTATAACCCCACAAAAAAATTGCCAAGCTATTGAACTTCTTTGTTCATTTTGTTATCTTTCTACTATATCCATCCACTCACAATATTTAGCACTTTCTATATGTGAAGCACTCACAAAAACCCAAAGTACTATTATCTCCATTTTGTATTTAAAATTTTGTAAATTCATGTTTGCTTGTCAGAAATGGAAAGGACTAGCACTATTTAAATCTTGAAATTTATCATTACCTGGTAAACAAGAGGTCTTTCATCGATACTATCCAGAAGTTTAGTACTGAACAGAAAGGGTACTATGGGATTTTATTGGGCAAAGCAGCACAGTATTGGTTTAAGCATGGACTGGATTTGAATAACTTTATTAGCTGTATGATCCTGGGAAAATCACCTAACACATCTGTGCTTTAATTTCTCTACATGAAAATGGGGATAATAGTACCTACTCATAAATTAGTTAGTACAAAACTTAATTGGTATTACTAATATATTTAGAACAGTCTTGGTACACAGTAACCACTCTTGTGAATAACAAATTGGTAAAAAAAATTTGAAAGCTTACAACAAAAATGTATTGTTTCCATGAATTAGGAATCTGGAAGCCACTTAGCTGGGCGATTCTGGTTTAAGATCTCTCATGAAGTTATATTCAGATTTAAACTGTGGCTGTATCATATGAAGCCTTGATTAGGGAGAGGGTTCTTTTAAGAAGGCTCTCACATAACTGGAAGGTGCTGTCACCTAGAGTTCCTGTTCACTTATATATGCTTCTCATCTTCCAAGGCCTTTTTTCTCTATCTGAATTCACCAAAATAGCCTGGTCTTTACAGCAAAAAACATGTGCACCCAAGACAGAAACTAGTCATTATTATAACCCAATTTTAGAAGTGACATACTAAGCATTTCTGCTCTATTCTGTTCATTAGCAGCAAGTCATCAAATCTTGCCCAAATTCAAGGGAAGAGGAAGACAACACAAAGGAGTGACTACCAGGAGGCTGGAATCACTGGAAGCCACATTACAGGCTGCCTACCTTAATGGGGCACTGTATATTTGCTTATGAAATAAAATAAACATGTATCACTGTATTTCCTTGTAAATTCGAGTCTCTCAGCAATAGTAGCTAAAATAATTATGAAAGAATCACAAGAATTAGCATTGGAGTCAAGTCTACTGTCTTTAAGGGCTCATTTCAAAAGACATCAAATGAATTTCTCCAAAGAAAGTTTATTGTCCAAAAAATGATACAAACTTTGTTAGAAACTAACCATCAACTAAAGGATATTTGTCTGTTATGCAGGTTTATTTATTAACTATCTAGATTAGTTTAGATGGCTCCATTAGTCAGAAGCCATGAACTGCTATAGGGAATTCTAGAGATAATGCTTGTATGATACAGGAACTGTCTCTTCTAAATTAGGGAAATAAGTAGAAAAACAAGCAATTTTAGAGACAATCAGGATGCAGGAAACTAGGCAATAGCTATCGAGGGTCATGTGTCATGGGCATCAGATCAGCTCTATCTCCGCTTCCTTTTTTTACTATATACCTCAAAAATCCACCCAGCCCTGAATGGAAACTAAAGTACAGAGTTTAAAACAAACTGCAAAGTCATATTTATTTACATTAAAATGTGAATGACTTGTATACACACAAATTTAAGAGGCACAATCTGTTATGCACAATAACTATAATCTTCAGTATGCTATACACAGTGGTATCTGTAGATACGTCAGTGGTTTGAGTGAAAACAGTACCAAAACATTCCTGATACAAAATAACTTACTCATTCACATATTCTAATCATACAAGACAGTTAGTATTTTAAAGTTATGTACTTCAAAATACACTAGCTAGATGTATAACCAAAATATAATGTTTGTTTTATGAAAACTGTCTTCAGATTGTTATGCATAAATGATCCCTTTCAGGATGCATTTTCAGCACTTAAATAAACTATATTGATGTCAAGTCTATTTACATATAGCCTTCTAAAATGATTGAAGACAGGCACTACTTCATTTTTAAAGATGTAGCTATACTAGAGAATATGCTAAACTATAGCCCCCAAATTCCAACACTGCCATTATCTCTCAGACACAAATTATTAAATTCCAATTTTAGAATATGAGATTAGCTGCTCTATTTTGTAAATTGTTTCCTCTAAAAACTGTTAATAGATTGTCATAATCTATGTCATATACTGGAGAAATACAAATTTTTTTTAAAAAAATCTTAAAATGCTTTAGTTTAAAGCTGATATTAATGTGGAGATTTTGATAAATTGAATACTTTTCTCTTAAAGACTTTCATAAAAAGATTTTTTTCAATTCTAAAATCTATTAAAGATTTATATAAAGTCCAGAACACTTGAATATCTTCATAATGCAGTGAAGGATTCATCTTTGGCATTTCTCAGTTAGTTTCAAAATAAAATATGTCAACAAACATTTTGCATTTTCTACCTACTACAGATATTTTCTGTACACAAAAGTATTTGAAATTGTTTCAACAGCAGTTTCATTGCTAAGAAATTTTTAGATCTGCAAAACACATTAACATCCAGCCTTTCACTGAGCCGAACTGTTTTGATGTTGCTGAAATGAGTATGCTTAGTTCTCTTTCCCAGTGATTGAAAATTTGAGATCCTTTCAAATGCAACAATGTTTAAAGCAGACTCAATTTAACCAAACTATTGACCAGAGTATAATTTCTGAATATTGACATAAAGCATGCCACTATTAAAAAACATCTTCATCTAATATGGGCATCACAGAAATAGAACTGCTAAATTTTCTTTCTTGGTCCTTTTAGTTTTTCTAAAAGAAAACAGACAAAAACAAAACTGCTACAAATGCTGACTGGTGGAAATGTTTCCACGTTGCCTTCCATACTAGATTTCCACATTACTTCCAATATCCACAATTTTTTTGCTCTCTTCACACACTAACCTTAAGGCTAAAAATAGTCCAAATGTGACTATTTTAAAGTGATAGGAGATTATAGAAAGGTTTTTACAAATGAGCACATTTTCCTCATTCAAAAATAAATATGAAGAAAAAAAATCTAAGTAAAACTAAATCAACTACAAGCTACATTCTCCAGGGCTTATTGAAAATAAACAAAAAAAACAAAAACATAAAATAAATACTGTAGTTAATTACTACTGTTTACCAATGTCTAAAAGGTCTTGGATAACAGAAATGACAGTAATGAAAACCTTATTATGACATTAACACATTCAAAAAATGCAATTAAAAATTCCCTGTTTTTTAACCAGGGAGAATCTCATGGAAATCCAAGCAGGGAATGATGAACAGCAGATGAAGGAACTAGAATATAAACTGGGTATTTCTACTATCTAGTATTGAAACATATGAATAAGTCTATAGCTATTTTGAAAGAAAAATTGATCCAATAAATGTATCTTAAAAATCTAGAGAACGCAGATTACGTGAACAGGACACATAATGGAATATTGAGTTTGTGAAAGTAATTGTTACATAATATGGCAGTTACTGAATATTACATAGGCAGCTTATGTTGCGAATACCGCTTTCTCCCAGCCAATGTAAATACCTGACATCAACACTGTCCTTCAAGTATAGTTCAAATTAATAGTTACATGTGATAACCAAGTAAACTAATTATCAGTTCCTGCTAATATAATTTAGTAAGAACTGAGAATCCTGTAATTGACACTAGGTAATGTTTACAGAATATGATTTTAAGTGCATATGGTCATTTACTTCTAGAATCCAGAAAATATAGCCACCCATGCTTCTATAAGAATTTTATCTCAATTCCATCATTTTAGAAGTATCTGTTGGAATGGGAGCTCTTCAAATCAAATAGGATCAATCTGGTCACTTTCAAGCCTAATGTAAAGTGTTATGCAAAATTTTTGTGGATCTAAATGTTGCCTTTTAGGTAAATTCATAAAATATTTTAGAGACTTTTTTTTCAGGGGAGGCAGTCTGATAAATAGGTATATATCATCAGACAAGATCACGAATGATAATCATTCCTCCATAATTCAGTTGAAGTTGGTCTTTTGTAAATGCTTATTGGGAATTTCTAAAGCACTGACTTGAAGAGGCCAAGAGCCTCCGTCAATCCCTGCTTGGATAGCCACTCCTGTCACTACCGCCAGGTCAGGGTCTACAGACGTGTTGGGATCCTTTCCAAAGAACTCCTGAATGACTTGGCGGATGCGAGGAATACGAGTAGAGCCCCCAACCAGAACCACCTCGTCAATCTCAGTCTTTTCTAGGTGGCCATCTTTTAATACTTGCTGAATGGGTACCAGTATTTTCTGGAAGAGATCTTCATTAAGGGTGTCAAAGAGTTTTCGTGATATTTCGGTTTCAAATAAAACCTGACTTTCTCTTTTCTTTTCAGAAAGGCCAGTTCCAAACTTGCTGTTCACATGGTAGCCATCTGCTGGGGACAGTCTGTCCTTTGGCAGTTCGGTGTCACTACTCTGAGGTTCCTTCTTGTCCTCTTCTTCCACCGTTAGTAATACTGACATATGAGCAGACTGATGAAGAGTCAGATTTAATTTGACCATTTCCACAGCTTGTCTTAACCTATGGATTTCCTCTTTCTTAGAGGGTACGAAGCCATATGTTTGATAGATCTGTTTATATACGTACTGAAGCAATCTCTGATTGAAGTCCTGTCCCCCAAGTTTATTGTTTCCTAAGTTAAAAATAAAAGAGTTTATATTATAGTTATCCATATATATGTGTATATACATGTATCTGTGTTGTATGTATGTATGTATGTATACAAATGATATTCTGGGAATAACAAATCCCTAATTTAATGTATTATTATAATTTTACTCATACAAAGACTGATCAAAAATAACTAGGTAAAAATGATTTTAACTTCAACGTGTACTATCAAAAAACAGTGCACATCACGTTAAATTTTTTAAATGTTGTAAAAGAAAGTATCTCTTAATGATAGCAAATATGTTTTTCAGAAAACAGAGAATGAGAATACAGATTGGCTTTTAAGTAGCAATTTACAAACACTAAATGCCATTATTCAACAGAAGCCCTTCTTATAATTAAAAAGTACCAGTTAGGCATTTTACCTTTTTTAAAAAAATCTTTTGCTTGAATGATAAAGAGCTAAAAATAGGGGGAAAAAAGGACTTAAAAGGAAAAGAATAATGTAATTTAAATCCCCAGCACTGAAATTTGTTCTAAAGAGTGCAGTTAGGATGAAGACAAATGCAGAAGTTAAACCAACTGTAACTTACAGCTCCACTTTTCAAACAGGCTTATTAATTTCTTCAACTGAATTAAAAAATCTTTTTAAAAGATTTGAAACGTAAATCCTATCACTTCCTAGAGAATAGTATTATAGATTTTCTAAAGCTATCTATTCTGTGAAACTGATTATCAAATGAAATAAAATGATCAACCTCTATTTTAAAAGAATTTCTTTCCTTCTGTTCCCTTCACAGCCTAAAAAGTATTGGCTTAGTGAGCTACCACTGGCAGTGTATTTTTTTGACTTATAGGATGCCCTGTCATTTTTTTTGAGACTTAACTTTTTGCTGTAAATACACATACAGTGGCATAAAATTACATATACAGAAGATTACCAACATCAAGTCAAAGAATACTGAAAAAAATTTAAAAATGAATACTTTACATATTAGGTATGTTAATGTGCTAGAACCTTCTTTAACTATCCATATATTTTTCTTACCAGACATTGCTCGGGTTAGAAACATTCCTCCTTGTTTATTCAGCAATGACACATCTAAAGTTCCTCCGCCCAAATCTATCACCAAGACATGAAAGACATCAACCTTGTGGAGACCATAGGCCATAGCTGCTGCTGTGGGTTCATTTATTACCCGTAAGATCTTCAGTCCTGTATGATTGGTTTGAGGGAAAAACAATTCATGAGAGGACACAAATTCTTTCCCACTCAACTTCACATCATGTTAGTTAGTGTCTTCTATGACATGAACTCCACTGAGTAATAATAAGAGCCACAACCCAAAAATGAAACAGGAAGGATAAACATCGGTTTTTCTAAATAGGTATCATTAAAATTATTCTAAAGGATCATGATGTAAAGAAATAAAGGCCCAGATACATTCAGTGAAATACATTTTATTCTCAATACTTAATTTTAAAAAAAAATCTCTGATCCTCTAAGTTTCATATTTACTTGGGAATATATGAGTAATAAAATTTTAACCATTACATAACGAATTGTCGTGAAAATGAGATAAGCTTCTGTGCTCTTTTAAAAATGACTTTTTGATAGGAAGATGAAAAAACAAAAATGATAAAAAGAAAAATCTAGATGAGATATTCAAATAACTACAATGATACTCTTAAAAAGTATTTAAAATACAAGACCCTCAAATGCAAATCTGAAATATATAGCAAATCTGATTTTAATCAGAAGATCAGATTTCCTTGAGCAAAATTCATGCTTTAAACTGCCACACAAGTATTCTGGGAAGTAATTTGGCTTTCTGTTATCAAGAGCCATAAAACGTACTCAAACTCAGAATAATTTACTCAAAGATCATTCTGTTTCCTTCGGTTCTCTAACTTCATTACTCATTCTGCTCTGGCCACACTGGCCAACTTCCTATCTTCTTCTATATGAGCAAATTTCCATTTTGTGGCTGCTGCACTGGGCGTACTCCTTCCAGCGACATAATTCCCCTATATTTCTTCTTGGCTATTTACGTTGCTTCTTTTAAATCTATTTAAATGTCACTTCCTCAATGAAGCCTACTTAGCCACTCTCTTTAAGACTTAAAAGACCCCTTATTCTCTGACCACCCAGCAATCCTGTCCCCTTATCCATTTTTTCCCCACAGCATGTTACTTTTTGATATACACTATATTGAGATTCTCAACCACAGGCTATTTTGCCCCACCAGGGAAATTTGGCAATGTCTAGAGACATAAGATTGTCCCACTTCAGTGGGGTGGGTTCTGCTAGCATCTGATGAGTAGAGGCTGGTGATGCTACCAAATATCCCATAGTATACAGGACAGTCTCCTACAACAAAGAATTATCTGGCCCCAAATGTCAATACTACTAAAGGTGAGAAACACCACGATATACTTATTTTTAACGTTGATTTTGTTCCCCTCTACTAGAAATTAAGTTCCTTGAGAACAGAGATTTATCTGTTTTGTTTACCAAAGCACTCAGTATTTGTTGAATGGTGCTGAATGAATTCTTTCCTACCTCAGATTTTTTAAAAACATTATATTCATCTTAACATTAAAAAAGTTTAGAAGTAAAAACTCCTCATTGCTAACATGTTCTCTCTAAACATGTCATGTGCCTGACTGGTTACTGTCTTAACATACACATTTCACACTGTGCTATAGGGCTTTCTTAATTATTGTTTGCAAACTTATATATTCATCTAATTTACTTAACATGTAGTTTGTTTATACGCCTAGTTAGGTGATTTGCAAAGCGATATACCTTACTATAGAAGATTTTCTACCTAAGAAAATTTTGAGAAAAATGTAACTCAAGCAAGGATGATATTACCTGCAAGGTTAGCAGCTTCAATCGTAGAATTTCTCTGTTTTAGATCAAATTCTGCTGGTACGGAAATAACAGCATTGACAACTGGCATTCCAAGATATTCCTCTGCCATTTCCTTTAATTTCAGTAATAGTCTAGAGCCCACATATTCTGGGGAAACGGTGATGGTCTCATTACTTGTCACAGAAAACTCAACCATTCCATTTTTGTTTAAAACCTGTGGACAGGATTTGCAAAAAAAGTGTAAAAATGTGTGTGTGTATCCACACACACACACACACACACACACACACACACACACATACATTGGACTTATTTAATCAAAACTTACCTTTATCTTTACAGTCATAAAATTCATTTGTAATCAAGTACCTTTATTAAGATTAGAAGTTACTAAAAGTTATACTATAAAATCTATAAAATGAATCCACACCATAATTTTCAATAACAGCAGAGTAACATTCATTACCACCATATAACTGGAATGTAAAAAATTCTCAAAATATATTTGTTAAATAAAAGAAAAAATGACTGATAAAACATAAGAAATAACAGTTGTTAAATCATATATATGACTAAAGATCTTTTTCTTCAAAAGTGATAGAAAACTGAAAAAATATTCTGGTACATATTAGCAAGAATAATTTTAGTACTTCATCATGTTCTGATCCAAGAAATCAAATACCATTTACATTCTTGTTTCCACGAAAATATGTATTATTTATTAGCTCATTATTCCCGCTAATGTAGTTGTCCATTTAAGAAACCAAATTCTAAAACATACTATCCTAGTTTCACCAACAGAAAAGACTGTATTAACAATTGTAAAGAGAATTAGCCTGTTCTAAGAAACTTTACCCTAGTCATTCTAGACTGCATAATTAGGTTTTAATCAAGAAAACCTGACCTCTCAAAAAGTATTTCATTTGTATGGGAAAATCAAAACAAGCTACAGACACTTAAAAAGGTCCAGACACCAGTACCATCAGAACCCACACAAAACAGAAACAATAAAAATATCAGATTACTTAGAAACTTAAGGAAAAAAAAAACAAACTTAAATTAACTCTTGGATCAATAAGTAATGTATCCAAAGCTGTAATTTAGAGAAAAATGTTTAGCTTTCTATGACTTTATCATTACATAAGAAAGATTTTAAAGGATCCTAAGAAGCTTAAAAAAAAAAAAAAAAAAAAACTTAAGAAATGTATGAAGAATTTTTTTCTCCTTTGAAATGGATAAAAAGTTTGAGAATTTTTATAGATGGATTATTCAATAAGCAGCACTGATATAACTATTTTAAAACTTATTTAGAATCCCATTTCATAATTTACAAGAAAAACCCTACATGAAATAAACATTTAAATGTTTAAAAGAAAAAATCCAGAAAACTCCAAACATAAATACTCATATGAAAGTGTCAGAAAAAAAGAAGTGGATAGGTTGGGAAAGGTCACTGTAAGCATGGTAAGAGTCCAAAACCATTAAAAAATATTAAGAGATGATTTTACTACACAAAAATTGATGGTCTTGACAGCTCAAAAACAAAATTACATATCAGAAAAAAGAAGAAAAACTACTGAAAATATATCACAAATGTGTTAAACGTCATCAAAGAAAAGATAAACAACCCCATGAAAATAGGACAAAGGATAAGAAATAGATCACTGAAGAAAGTGAAAATGGTAATAAACCAATTTGTGTGTCCTCACTAGAAATCATAGGAATGCAAATTAATATATCATTTTTTTATTTACTTATGGGCAGAGATTAAAATAACAACTACTGAATGTATTGATACTGTAAAAACTAGTAGTTAAGAGCATATACACCTTGTGTTGCATAATTTGGCAATATAAGTCAAAAGCCTTAAAAACATGCATACTTGACCTCTCAATTCTACTTCTAGAATTCAAATTTAGGAAATTATTAATGAAGTGTAAAAAGATATATGTAGAAGGATATTCACTAACACTCTAACATTAGTGGAAAACCGGGGAGGGGGATGGTATATAGGAACTGGGTAATTAAATAGTTGAATAGTCCAAGCAACCACGAAATATAATGTGAACCTAATGAATAATTGTTCATGACATATTGGTGAGTTTCAAATGAGTCATAAAACATAATTAGTTTGATCTACATTTATGTATAAACTGAGATACAGAGAATTTATCCATCCATCCATCCACCCACCCACCCGCCCATCTATCTAGAATATGTGGGACTTCAATAACCTTCTTGCTACAATGAAAGACCTAGGGAGACATTCTGAGGATGGAAAAGCAAGAATATGAAAAGGTCTTAAGTCCTTGATAGCACTGTAGAGCCATTGAATTAACTCACTCTAGACCTGCCCTGGGATTGCCCATTAAATGAGATAACGTCTATGCAGATTCAGTTGAAATTAAAAGTTTTCTAATTTGAAGTCAAAGCATTAATTGAAATAGTATGCCGAACTAAAATTAAAATAGATTTTAGCTTAATTACTTACCTTAAATGGATATCTGCCAATTTCAGCTTCTAGCTCTTCTGGGGTAAAAATCTTGCCTATGAATCTTTTGGCATCATATATCGTGTTCTGAGGATTTGAATCTGCCAGCTCTAAGCTTTCATAGCCCACATAAACATCATGGTCAGTAAAGGACACCATGCTTGGTATGCTGATATGCCCATTTTCGTCTGGAATGACCTTTACTTTTCCTGTGCCAGGAAAAAACACCCCGACAGAACAGTAGGTGGTGCCAAGGTCAATGCCAATCACTTTAGGAGTAGGCAATGGTAAATACTGTTGTGCCAAATAGCCAGCCAACAGAAGAGTCAAAACAGCTGATCCTGAAATACAGGCAAATTAAAAGACAAGTCTTAACAAACTCATACAATTCGCTAAATTACTATAGCAATGTCTAATACTACTTTAAAACAAGACTAAAAATACACACTTAAACATGGAGTTTTTCACAATGTAAACTGACCACAATGCAATTAAAATGACATAACAAAAACAAAAATCCCTGAAGTCATATATTTGTGTACTTCGCTATGGGTGAATAAAGAAATAAAAAGTAAAAACATTTCAATAATTGTGATGTTGACAGGAAAAGCCATTCATTTGCAGTGAAAGCTACATATAATCCAATTTTGATCAATTAATACTTAGATTTTACAATTAGCTTTAGTTATTATTTTAAAAACTCCATTATTAAAATTCCCATAGCAAAAACTCTAACCGTAAGGCTAAAATTCTTTATCCCCTTATCTCCTTTCTTCTTTCAACAGGATGAAATGGATAAATTGGATAAAATGATTTTGAAAGTTGCTTACATATTAAACTGTCACTTCATAACAGAACATAGTTGACTTTTTCTGTATTTAAATATCAATTAAGGACATACTTCTTGCAGAATATTTAGGAAAGAAGCATAAAAGTGTGCAAACTAGACAACAGAAATGGAAGCTCCTTGAAGGCAAGTTTTGTTCGCTGTCGTATTCCCTGCACCAAGAATGGTTCCTAACAAATAGCAGATGTTCAATAAATATTAATTCGTGAGAAAAATAAATATGAACAAATGCCATGAAGATGTAAACAGAAGTGACGAAGAAAAATGTCACTTCGAATATTACGATTAATTTGTTGTTTGGTTTCAGGAGGCTGTTATACACCAGTGTCAACCCGTTAGGTATGACCCTAAAAGAGTCTGTTTTACTAATTGTTTGCTCATCCACATACACATAACTCAAAGAAATGAAATCAAGTGCCAACCCCATTTCCTCCTGTAAAATTTCAAAAGCATTTCATCGCCTTGTCCGGGGAGGGGAATTCCTAACCTGGACTGGCGGAAAGAGCATAGGACTATACATTGGAGGCCTGCATCTCTCAAAATCCCGCATCCCTCGAACCTACAGCTCAGGACGCAGCTGGGGCTCCTCCCACTTCTTCCACAAAGGAGTGCTGGAGATGCACATTCCTGCAGCCTCTTAAAGGCCCCGATTCAACCAACGATTCGAAATACATGCTGTTTGGGAAAGAACTTTTCCCGAGGCCCAGTGTCCCCGGGATGTACGCAGAAGGTTGCCGCCGGCCCTACGTGGGCCTACCTCAGCCTGGGCCATCCTAGAGGGGAACTCCCAAACCGGCTCCCCGAACAGCTCCAAACTGCCTCTAAATCACCTTCCCAGGGCCCTCCCTGCGGCGCCAGCTGGATCCAAAAGGTGTGACAACCACCCCTGTCCACCCCAGCCTCCCCAAACTGTTCCTGCACCCACAACGCCGACAGGGACCCCGCACGTTCACTGACCTAAGATCGTCATCTCTCCGGCCATCACAGTCCCACCGAAGAAGCTTGGTATGACTGTACCAGACGTAAGGCTCCGCCCCCAACCCCCCCGGCGGTCCCGCGGCCCACTGGGAAATGTAGTCCGCTTGCTCCAACGCAGTCGGAGAAGCTACAGCTCCGACCAGCGAAGGACTTTATTTACCGTGAGGTCGCGAGGCTCAGAACCTCAATTCAACCGCTGCCAGTGACGACTGAGACGCCCTCCCACGGACTGACTGCCGAGCCAATTAGGCTGAGGTGGAAGAGAGCCAAGAAGAGCGAATGGAGTTTATAACCGAACCAGAAGCGCCTCGAGCCCGCGTGAGGTAGAAACAGTCTAGCTTTTTAGCACCGCCTCACCGCTTTGCATTTTGGGAAGTGTAGTTTCGGTCTGCCCCCGTTCGCCCTGGGGTAGGGGGCGGGGAGAGGACCGTTAGATTAATACTTTTGGGGTGGGCTTGTCCCTCACCAGGCCGTGATTCCAGCCTTTGTTCTTTAATTCTGTCTTCCTTTTAAAGCGTGCGCCATTACCTGGGATCTAAATTCTGGATGGGGTTTCACCAAACGCCGTCCCCACTCCCCAGCCTCCCTTAGAGAATCTAGCCCTCACTCCCCGCGGTGCGGGCATAGTAGGACATCCCTGAAACGCCAATAAGACCCTCAGTCCTCTGCTTTTGATTTGGATTAAATGAATTCAAGCAATTTTCAGCCAATGCGATTTATCCTAGAGAGCAGGGGCACGTATCCTCTATTGCTAACACAGAAGTGGGCCGTTAAAAACAAATGAAAACAAAACACCTTAATTTTTTCTTATGTCATAAGGTGGCAGGAATCGCTTTCATGGACAAGTCTTGTAACATGTAATGGCCATTTAGGACACATATGAAGTGTATTTTCAGGTTCTACGCTATAATAGACCTGATTTTTATTGCTGCTTGGTCACTGGTAGTACTTAGTGGCTCGCTCTGAGCATGCTATTAAAGTTCACGAGAACTATGATCCTGGAGACTTGAAATGTATTTCCTCACCTTAGATATAAATCAGTCTCTGTTGACAACAGATAAGCCTGCTGGCAGAATAAACAAACTATTTTGCTAGTCGATTTAAAATGTTATGGTTATTTAAACCGATTTCTGATTAATGGGGATTCATTATAATGCTCTCTCCACCTTTTTTTTTTTTTTTGTATTTTTCTGTCTTTCATAATGTAAAGTATAAAAAGCGTATATGTGTCTATTGTGGGTACTATTCAGTATAAATTGACAATTCAGTATAATTATAAAGAATGCATAGTTCCCTCAATTCATAAATATTATTGGGTGCAGTCGTCGTATCAACAAACATTTGACCCAACGGTGGCCACTGGTAACCAGAAGAAAAGACAGAAGGTAAACACATAAATGTATTTTATTATGGTATATATTTGCAGTGTATATAATTGCAGTGTAGACAGAGGGCAGAAACATAATTGAATAAAGGCTGTATAATTTTATCTTGAAGGCAAAGCTTAGTGGAAGAGAATATGTCTAAGCTGTACTTTGAAGAGTAAAAGGGAGCCAGGATGGATTAATGAGATATTATATGAAACTGTTGGCTGAAGGTGTTCCAGGAAGAGGGAACTGAATTACCAAGAGTATAGAAGCAGAAGACAAACTCATAGATTAGAACTGCTGGATCGTAAAGCATGAGGTGGAAGTCTGAGAGAGAGGACTAGAGCCGTAAACGAAATTGGGAGGATTAGTCATCTGTAGCAAGCAATGATTTTTGCCATTCTCCCTGCCACTGACCCCTTTCTCCTTGCTAATGAGATCCTGATTTGTTCAAGAAATTAGGTAGAGATTACATGATCTCAGAGTGGAATGCTCTTAATCTAGGAGAAAAATTAAAATGGAATTTTAATTGTATTAGTTTTCTGTTGCTACCTTAACAAATTACCACAATTTAGTATCTTAAATCAACCCTAATTTTTATTTTACAATTATGTAGCTCTCAAATTTGGCATGGGTCTTTTACTGGACTAAATCAAAGCATCAGGGCTGCATTCCTTTCTGGAGGTTGTAGGGAAGAATTGTTTCCTGCTAATTTGATTTGCTGGCAGAATTCATTTCCTTGCAATTGTAGGATAAAGGCTCCCATTTTCTGAGGGTCATTTCCAGCTTCTGGAAGCCACCAACATTCCTTAGCTCAGAGACTGTCTTCCTTTCTCTTCAAAGTCAGCAACAGTGGGCCTTTCTCTCAGGACACCATGTGATTAAATTGGATCCACCCGGACAATCCAAGATAATCTCCCCATCTCAAACTCTGTAACTTTCAAATTATCTGCAAAATCCATTTTGCCATGTAAGGTAATATATTTACAGGTTCCAGGAATTAGAATGTGAACAACTTTGAGAGGCTGTAATTCTGCCTACCACAACTCTCTGCCTGGTCTCGAAAGATTTACATCCATTCACGTGCAAAATGCAACATCCTTCAAATTCACAGTCAACTTAAAGTTCAAAAACCTCATATAAATCTCATCAGCTCAGAAGTTCTAAATATCATCTCTATCATTTATATTGGGTAGTAGCTATTGTTAATTCTCCCTTCTTGTTTGCCTACAATCAGAAGAAGAATGAAATACTTAGATAAGAATGCTGGTGAGACTATTTCTGTTATTTTTCAGGGTTATAATAATGTTATAAAGAACAGAAAACACCAGATAGCAAAAAGAACAAATGCAGGAATATGGAAAGAAATGTGGATATACTAATTTATTTGTATTAGCTGGGAGTTAACAGGTATTATATAGAATGGGAAATTTAAGAAATAGGAGCTTAAATAGATCATACAAGGTTATGAAGGCAACTTTCTGAAGGACCAAAAAAAATGATAAAACTTATAATAAAAAGAATAGATTAGAAAGAAGAATAAGTAGGACAAAATGAAAACATGTATTTTTTTTCAGTTTTCCATAGAGGAGTCAATATACATCATTTAGAGTTAACTTTTTAAAAACCTTTGTAGCAAAATATATTAACAAAATAAGAAGTAAAACCAAAAATACATCAGATAACAGATTTAGGACCAATTTTTTTTATATCTATAAACATAAATGGGATAGATTAAAAATTGCCAGATTGTTTTTTTTTTTTTTAATATACAGTTGCAACTAGTTATAGAGACCTTTAGGTGGATAACTAAATGAAGTTCATAGCTGTAAAATATCCTAGAGGGCATCTGGACCTACCCCCTTATTTAGAGAAAAATAGAGGCCAAGAGAAGTCAAGAAAATTATGATCTCAATTAGTGTTCCTTCTCTTAATTATACATAACCTTCAATTTAATGATTAAAGCTAATCTTTAAAAATAGTAGAGTGAAAAATTATCTAACTATATATCCCAATAATTCTCATTATTATTTCAGAAAAGTACTCCATTAGGAAATCATTGACAAATAATAAAATTCTTATAACATTTCAGTGTAATTCAGGGGACGAATTATCCTTGTTTAATCCACATGTATTTCTCTTCCCTCATCTATATAAGAAAAGTTCAAAGAATGGAAAACTGATCCTGTTCTCTGCACATTCATTAAAAGAGTAAAGGCATTGGAATTACAACTTAGTTTGAATTACATTGTTAGACTCTGTGGAACACTATAATATTTAAACATAAAAGGTTACTTCTGTGTTAAAATTATGCCCTCATTGGACAATCTCATTTAATGAACCAGAGTATTTAAACATTTTTTTTCCTGCTTGACTGTCATGGTTCCATATATTTTTGTCTTCTAGGGACTGAAAACTTATTACGGGAAAAATTTTCACGTAAAGGTATTGGTAGAAAATAAATTGGATTTGTAACTAAAAAGCTGGTACCAATGTTATTGTTTTTCCAAAGAATCTTATACTTCAGAATTTTTAAAAGGTGAATGTATTTGCCTTTTATTTTTAAAATAGCTTCTATTCTGGATATTGTCTATAAATTTCAAATTAAGTGGAAATATATATTACATATGTCTCCAATAAGAAACAGATTGCTTTTAAAAATTTATTTCTGATTAAAGCAAAATATAACAAAAATTTAAAGGCATATGAACATATAGATACTTCTTACATGATCAAAAATATATATCCCAAACAACAAACCAGTACCAAACTTAGAAGTATTACTGGTAAAATTGAGAATGAGATGATAATACCCATTTACAACTATTTTATAAAATTGCTCTGGAATTAACAGCCAGTGAAAAAGAATAAAATAAAAGGTATAAATTTGCGGAAAGAATAAAGAGGCATATTTATCTTTGTTTTCTAATTATATGATTATTGTCTTAGTTCAGGCTGCTATAAAAAATATAGACTGGGTGGCTCATAAACAACAGAAATTTATTCCTCACAGTACTGGAGGCAGGGAATTCCAAGATCAAGGTACTGGCAGATTTGGTGTCTGGTGAGAGCATGCTTCCTGTTTCATAAACAACTGTCTTCTCTCTGTGTCTTCACAGAAAGAAAGGTAGAAGGGACAAGAGAACTCTCTGGGATCTCTTTTTAAGGGCACCAATTCCATTCATGAAGGCTCAACCCTCACCATCTAGCCACCTCCCAAAGGTCCAGCCTCCTAATACCATCACATTGGGGATTAGGTTTCAACATATGAACAGGGCGAGGGCGACAAGTAGTGAGTGAAGTGGATACAAACATTCGGTCTGTAGCAATTATATACATAGAAAAATCAGTATAATAAAAATATCTGAGAAACAATAAGAATTGAATACGGGGTTTATTTAATTGTACAAAAATAGCTTTCTTTTATGCAAACAACCAGTTAGAACAAATATAGCAGGAAAGATCCCATTTACAGTATACAGTACCAAACAAAAAGATAAAATTTATAGAAATACATTTAAGGATAAAAGAGGAAAGCTTTCGAATTCTTCTAAGAGTAGAACAACATATATAAGTAAATGAAAGGCAACATTCTTGCATAGGAAAACTCAATAAACTTATTATAGAAAAGTTTAAATGTAGTAGAGAGAATTACGAAATACCTCGTCCAGATTCAGTAATTATCCACCAATGACTAATCACGTTTTATATTTATCTCTATGCATTTCCCATCTCATACTACTTTGCCACAAATAGATTTATTGTTTTATTCTTAAATATAAGTATTTCTGAAAATAATTTTTCAACACACACAATATTATAAAACCCAAATAATAAAAATAATTTTCTTCTATTAAGAATCCAGTCAGTGCTCAAATGTCCAATTGCTTCCTAAATGTCATATAGTTTTCCAGTTTACTCCTTTGAATTAGAATTCAAATAAGGTCTTCAACTTACAGTTTTTAAAAAATAAATTATTTGCCTTTTAACGTTTCCTACAGTCTGAATTTTATGATGATATCTCCATGGTATAAACATGTTTGTGTCTATAGTTAGTGTGAATTGCTAGTTGAATATGAAGGTTTCATCTAATTTAGGTTCTTTTTTTTCCTCACAAAATTATTTTGTCTTTGTTCTTGTGTTTTTCCATTAGGAAGGCAAATAATGAACAGTTGCCTCTCTTTTTGTTAATGATTAATACCCAAGTTCATTAATTTATTAAGCATTGAAAAACAATGATATTCTGATTTCCATTCTTTTTTGTTGTTGTTCGCTGGAATATATTTATAAAGAGAAACTTCTCTCATTTGCTATTTGATTACCCAATGGTATAGATTATGTAGAAAGACAAGAGTAATTCTTGATTCATTCTCTTTACTTTCTACTTTTAAAAATAATCAGTTAGCTTGCTAGTATCCTCCTATGGTGACCAATTAATTTGTTGTTGTTTTTACAAATATTGTTGTTTTATGGTATTATATGTGCCAATCTATTGTAATTGTTATCATTTTGGTATTTAGATTTTCTTAACTTTGGCCAGTGGCAGCTTCCTCAAATCCATTCTCCAGTGCTTTTGACACAACCCTAGTAGGCTTTACTTATTTCCTTGCTGCTTGTTCTGAAAAGATGCCTTAGGATACTCTTATTTATTTATTTATTTATTTATTTATTTAGCGTCATAATTAGCCATTCCTCCAAGGAGACCTGCGACCTACTTTGTTTTATTAGGATGAGATATTTAGAGACCATAATTTGTGTGCTAAGGGATTTTTATTTTAGATACACCAGTTCTTTTTTTTTTTTTAATTCAATGCAATATCAAATAAAATGCCAGCGAGATAATTTATATTTTAAAAAATGACAAAATTCATTTGGAATATTTGAGAAAAGAATTTAACAAGAGAATAGCTTTTTTACATTTTAAAACAAGTGACAAAACTACAAAAATAAAAACAAGTTTCTACTACAGAGGAAATAAAAAATAAACCAAGGAAGAAAGTGGCATTCCTTTCAAAATGATGGGAAAGGGAGAGATAGATCATTCAATAATTGTTATTGGGACAATTGGCTATTTAAATTATTAACTGTACAAAGGGATATCACACCTTAATACCAAAATAAATTCTAGATGGATGAAGATTTAATTCAAAAAGTATAAGTGGTTTTATTTATTAACTTAGGAGTGGAAGAGGCATTTCAAATTAAAACCTAAAATCTGGAAGCTGTAAAGCATAACTAAACTAATCAAAGAGAAATTTAATTATATAGAATTTTAAATTATTCACATAATATATATGTGAGGTCAAAAGACATGACAAACTGAGGAAATATTAAATATGATGTACAAGACATTAATTTCCTTACTTTTCAGAGAGTTCCTCAAAGTATAAATATTTACAGACCGATTGAAAAATCAAACAAGATACAAATAGATAATTAACAGAAAGAAAATAAAAATGCCCAGTAAACATGAAAATAAACCCTAATCATATTTAATAAATATAAATCAAAATAATAACATGTCATTTTTAGACATCTGTTGAAAGTTGAATTGTGTTCCCCCTGAAAAAGTTGTGTTGAAGTCCTAACCTCCAGGACCTCAGAATGTGACTTTGTTTGGAAGTAGGGTTGTTGTGCATGTAATTAAGTAATATGAGGTCATACTGAAGTAAAGCGTTCTCTTCATCCAGTATTACTATTCTCCTTATAAGAAAATGACTAAAGTCTAAGGCCATGCTACCCTGAACAAGCCTGATCCCATCTGATCTCAGAAGCTACGCAGGGTCGGGCCTGGTTAGAACTTGGATGGGAGACCACCTAGGAAGACCAGGTGCTGTAGGCATAAATAAAATAAAAAATAAGGGATTGTAAACTGACAAGGTCCTTGCAATCTGTGAGGTCAACCAAGGGTTGCCTCACCTAAAAAAAAAAAAAACAATGACTGAAGACACAATGACGCAGAGAATGCCATTTGATGACAAAGGCATGTTCTAATCTCTGAGAGTGGTTTGTTAAAACGTTCATCTGTGATGATGAGTTTTATTGTTTTGCATGTGTTTTTTTAAATATATCAGTCATTGCTTTATATATTATGAAGCTCTTATTTTAGGCACATTCAAATTTAATATTGTTATCCTTTATTATCATGAAATATCCCTTTTTATGCTTTGGAGTCTACTTTGTTGCAGGGCCAGAACTGGAATACAGAATTGAGGGAGACACTCTCTCGTGCTGACTGCAGTTGCCTGACCCTAAGAGTAAGTGCCTCCTTAAATTTTTCCCCCTAGATGCCTCACTTTTCAGGAGGCACTGACTCACTCACTCTTGCAAGTTCCTGATGCTCTTGCACTTGATTGCCTTACTCTGGTTCTAGCCCTGCTTTGTCTAATATTAATACAGCAACTCTAGCATTCTTTTGGTTAGTATTTGCTTAGTACATTTTTTCCCCATCTTTTATCTCTTCACCTTTTTTGTCCTTATATCTTAAAATGTCTCTTATAAATGATATTTAGTTGGACTTTTGTTTTAATCAAGTTTGACAATATTAGTCTTTTATCACCTTGTTTAGTCCATAACTATACTAAGTATACTAAGTATAGTTATAGATTTAGATCTACACATGAGTTTGTCTACCATTTTACTTTAAAAATTTTTGTTTCATTTATTATCATTCTGAAATATTGTGACCCACTTCTTTCCTTCTTCCTTCCCTCCATGCCCTCCTCTCTCTCTTCCTTCCTCTCTTTCACAAATATTTATTTTACATCAATTGATTCCTAGTCACTGTGCATTCGGTAAGGGACCAGAATGAAAGAATTCCTGAGCTCTGATGAGGATCCCATTCATTTAATAACTAGTTGCTGAGGTAGTCATATAATTTTAGGTATCATAACTACTTTAAAGAAAGATTTATCTTGGTGGAGAGTGGGCTTTTTTGATATTTTATCTTTACATATACTTCCATGTATTAAAGAGAAGTATTCACAGCCTTTTTTTTTTACTAATGGTAATGGGCTAAATTTTCTATAAAGAAAATACTTGTAATGTAGTCTACTTAGGACTCTTCTAAATATGTTTTTAACAAAATTAGCTGTCCATTTTCCTAAAAATTGTCTTTTACACTATTCTAGGAGATAGATTTAAGCTTATGTTAGTGTCATCTACTTTAAGAATTTCAAATGCTAGAGATGAGTATTTTTATTTATGAAGATAGTAAAGATGATAACCTCAGAGGACTAGATATAATATACTGTGCCCTAGATTTCTACTTTTTTTATGTGAAAAATTTTTTCTAAATTTTAGGCCAGCTGAAAACATTTTCTTTATATAGTTTGTAAAATATTTAAACAATGCAGTAGTATGTAAAATTAGAAAGAAAATTTTTCCCCTTCAAACAATCAGACTTCCTCATATATGGTGTGTTTTCTTGAATTTTTTTTCTGCATAGACATGTATAACATATGATATATATTGTTCTGTAATCTGCATATCTCCCTTAACAATCTATAGTAGATATCTTTCCATGTTGTTATATGTGATTCTGTTCCAGTCTAATAGTTATATAATTTTCCAGGACACTAATATACTGTAATTTATTTAAACAATTGGGTACTTGGGTACTGTTGGAAGCATGTGATTTCTAGCATTTTGCTGTTAATATTCTGCAATGAAATTCTTCTGCATCTGTCATATTTTTCATAATTATTTCTGTGTATATTAAAAATTAAAAACTATGCATACTCAGAATTTTGATAAGTATTGCTAATTTCCTCTATAAAAACCTGTACCAACTTTTACTCCTGTATATAAAAGTGTGTGTCCCTACTCCTTCCTGCTTTCTGGCCAGTGCTTCATATTATAAATATTTACTAATCTCATAGGGAAGATTACCTTATAGTTGCTTTCTTTTGGCATTTATATGTTTGTTAGTGATGTTAGAAATCTTTGTTAATGCTTAAATTTATTTATACTTACTTTATTCATATTCTTAACTCATTAGTTGGTCATTTTAATTTATTATTTTATAGATATTTATTATCAATATTCATATCAAAATACGTTATAGTGGTTTTTCCCAGTATGTCACTTGTTTTTTATTTTGTTTTTGTTATCTTTTGTCATGTTGAAGTTTAAAATTTTTACATAGTTAAATCTTTTCTTTTATGGCTTCTAAGGTTGGTGTCATGCATTGAAAGACCTTCCTAAATTAAGATTTAAAACAATGTTCCCACATTTTTTCTTACATATTTGATTTTTTAGTATTCATATCTTAAAGTTAACAGAAATTTATTGTAATGTATGTTGTGAGATTGATTTCCTACTCTATCTCTAAATAGACAAGAAATTGTTAAAATATTTACCAAGCAAGCTTTTCTTTCTTAACTGGTTTGAAATGCTTCATTTACCATATACAAATTTCCATATACACTTGGGTCTTTTGCTTGACTCTTGTGTTTCATTAATCAGATTATCAGGGTCAGTTTTAATCACCGAAGCTTTGTCATAAGTATTTATATCTGGTTAGACAAATGTATACTTATTATTATTAATTTTAACAGTTTGTTACTTCTTTTCATTGACTTACTTTTCCACATAGACTTAAGAATCAACTTAGTTTCCTTTCCTCTTAAAAATCCTATTAGGAATTTTGATTAAAAATTTAATTTTATGTAATAGTTTGAGGAGAATTGACATCTTTACAACAATGAGAACGCCATACTAGTAAGGTGATATTTTTCCACATTTAATGAGGGCTTCTATGTCCAGTGGTAGTTTTAGTTTTCCTTATATAGGTCTTACACATTCCCTGTTAAGTTTATTTCAAGGTATTATGTAGCTTTTGTTGGTATTGTTAATCTTTGTTGGAATTATATTGTCAATTGAAAATTCTTAAACTACTGATTTTTGATATATTTAATCTGTTTTGATTTTCACTTGATTTATTTCTAATTTTTAAGTAGCTATTGTCTCCAAATAATGATAATTGTTTTATGTTATGGAATGAGGAAATAATGAAGGGGTTTCCTACAAATATATAGAAGCATTTTTGTTTTCATTTGTATTGTATGGAACAATATTATGTAGGGGATGTTATTCCATTTTTTCTTTGGCTGTGAGAACCCTGTTAGGAACCAGCTGCAACTTTGTCTGAAATGGAGTCCTCACTGGTTGCAGCCTTAGTTACTGGACAGATAAGCTATTCAGGTGTACACCCAGCATACTATAAAGGTACGCTCTACTCCTAAATTATTCCGGTTACACTGTGGCTTACTTCTGGATCTGCTCATGTTGCAAACCTCTGCTATCTCTAAGGATGGGTATTTTCCTAGGGTTGGTTCAGAAAATTATGCTCTGGACGCTGCATTCTTTTCCTGTTGAATTTTTGATATCTTAACTCTTATTTTCATACTGTCTTATCGCAGCACTTTATTTTTTAACTATTTAATATACCTGTAAATTATTAAGCAAATGATAATAAAATGAACACCAGTGAATTCCCCCTCCCATCTTAAGAACTTTATGCGTGCCATTCCTGAGACCATGGAATCTACCAATGTATTTCTTTCCTATACTTTCCTATACCTGTCTCCCTCCCAGAGGTGAATTTTGCTTGCCATTTACTTTCTTAAAAAAAAAAAAATTATAAACATGATACATACCAAAACGTATTATTTAGTTTTAGTTTTGAGCTATCTAAAACATTTGACCACATACTCTTGAGTATGTGGTCATGCTATTTGTATCAGGGTTTACTCAGGGAAGGAGAACCCATATCAGTGATATAAAATAAGAGATTTATCTTAGTAATTAGGATTTAGGCAATTATCTAACCAATGAGGTAGTCTGTGGAGGTCTTTTTTTTTTCTTCCCTCAGCTCAAAGTCAACCAGGCCTAAGTTTATAAGTGAAGCTGAGCTGTATGTTCTGTTTTATCAGTCAATTGATCTAATATTGTTTTCATTATTACAATTTTATAATAGATTGTGCTATTTATCAGGGCAGATAACTTCACTTTATTCCTTTTCTTCAGGAGTGTGTTGGCTATTTTTATTCTCTTTATTCTTTATACAAATATCCAAGTTATTTTGTGAATTTCAATAAACTAGTTCTAAAGTTTATATGGAGAGGCAAATGACCAAGAATAGCCAACACAATTTTTATGGAGAAGAACAAAGTGGGAGGACTGAAGCTGCCCTACTTCAAGACTTACTATAAAATTGCAGAAATGAAAACAATATGATATTGATGAAAGAACAAGACAAGTAGATCAGTGGAAGAGAATACATAGCTTAGAAATAGAACCAAATAAATATAGTCAAATGATCTTTGTCTAAGGAACAAAGTCAGTACAATGGAGCAAAGATTGCATTTTCAGCAAAAGTTCTGGAACAACTGTACATCCACCTGCAAAAAATTGAATATAGACACAGACCTTACAACTTTCACAAAAATTAACTCCAAATGGATCATGGACCTAAATGTAAAGCATAAAACTATAAAACTCTGAGAAATTAACATAGAAGAAAACCTAGATGAGCTTGGATGTGGTGATAACTTTTTAATACAACACTAAAGGCACAATATTTGAAAGAAATAATTGATCAATTGGACTCCATGAAAATTAAAAACTGTTCTACAAAAGACAATATTAAGAGATTGAGAAGACAAGCCACAGAGTAGGAGAAAACATTTGCAAATGATACATCTGATAAAGGACTGCTATCCAAAATATACAAAGAACTCTTGAAACTCAACAATACAACGGTGAAAAAAAAAGTGAGCCAAAGATTTTTAACAGACACTTCAACAAAGTAGATGTATAGATGCCAAATAATCACATGTAAAGATGCTCCAGATCATATGTCATAAGGGAAATGCACATTAAACAATGATGAGATATGATTATACACTTATTATAATGGCCAAAATCTGGAACACTAGCAGCACCAAATGCTGGTGAGAATGTGGAGCAATAGGAACACTCACTCATTGCTAGTGTGAATGAAAAATGGTGCAGTAACTTTGGATGACAGTTTGGTGGTTTCTAGCAAAACTAAACATACTCTTACCATAGGATTCAGCAGTCCCATTCCTTGTTTACCTATAGGAATCAAAATCTTATGTTCACACAGAAACCTGCACATGGATGTTTGTAGCAGCTTCATTCATAATTAACAAAACGTGGAAGCAACCAAGATGTTTGTCAGTAGGTGAATGTACATAAACTGTGGAATAACCAGACAATGGACTATTATTTAGTGCTAAAAAGAAGGGAGCCGTATGCCATGAAAAGACATGGAGAAACCTTAAATGCATATTATTAAGTTAAAGCAGTCAGTCTGAAAAAGCTAAATACTGTATGATTCTAACTATATGACATTTTTAAAAAGACTAAATCTGGGGATAGTAAAAAGATCAGTGGTTGCCAGGGGTTGGAGGGAATGGATGAATAGACAGAGCACAAGACCTTTAGGGCAGTGGAAATACTGTACAATACTGTAGTGGTGGATGAATTTCATTATACATTTATCCAGACCTAAGATTATAAAACACCAAGAGTGAGTAAACTATGTGAGTAAACTATTAACTTTGGGTGATCATTTATATGTCAGTGTAGGTTCATCAATTATAAAAAATGTGCCACTTTGGTGGGAGATGATAATGGAGGAGGCTGTACATGTGTGGGGGCAGGGGATATGCGGGAAAATCTCTGTACCTTTCCCTCAATTTTGCTGTGAACTTAAAACTTCTCTAAAAAATAGTCTTTCTAAAAAACAAAAACTTTTGAGATGATACTCTTCGATGTGAGACCACTTTAGTCCTAAAGCCTCTGTCTAAATCCATGAGTTGCAGGTTCATCTTCTCTGTCTTGGTTTACGATTTGGATTGATAATCTTGGCATTTGCCTTCAGAGCATCTCTGCCTCCTAAGCATTTTTTTTTTGGCTTTTCCTTTGAAGTTTCAGCAAACATTTCTTTTTATTATTAAGTTTATTGGGGTAACATTGGTTAATACAATTATATAATTTTCAGGTGTACATTATAATTTGACATCTGTACATTCTATTGTGTTTACCACCCAAAGCTACCGTATATTCCATATATTTCATTCCCTTTACCCACTTCACCCTCCCCCTACCCTCCTATATTTGACCCCCTTTAACTGTCTACGTACCCCTTCCTCCCCCACCCCTTACCCTCTGGTAACCACTAGTCTATAGTCCATGTCCATGAGTCTCTGTTTGTGTGTCGTCTTCATTTGTTGTTTTTAGGTTTATATCCCACATATACATGATATTGTGATTTTCAACTTTTTCTGTCTGGCTTATTTCGCTTAGCATGATTATCTCGAGGTCCATCCATGTTGTCACAAATGGCAGTATTTCAT
The DNA here is from genome assembly GCF_000325575.1 of Pteropus alecto. NCBI lineage: Eukaryota > Metazoa > Chordata > Mammalia > Chiroptera > Pteropodidae > Pteropus > Pteropus alecto. The sequence continues at coordinate 3,766,719 of NW_006494613.1, read as the reverse complement.
TTCTTCTTATGGCTGAGTAACATTCCATTGTATATACGTACCACAGCTTCTTCATCCAGTCATCTATTGTAGGACACTTTGGTTGCTTCCATGTCCTGGCTTCTGTGAATAGTGCTGTTATGTGGAGTGTGGCTGTTCTTAAAATTACTTCCCCAGCCCTCTCTTCGGCTTTCTCTGCTTTCTCACTGCAGAGAATGAGATTTTTCTAGATGGTCTGGGGGGGGGGGGGGGTCTGA
>NW_006494613.1:3719169-3765950 GCF_000325575.1 Pteropus alecto | reverse complement strand
GCATTTATTTTTGCTTTTACTTCTCTCGTCTTTGAGGTCAAATTCATAAAATCCTCTTTAAGTCCAAGGTCCATGAGTTTAGTATCTATGTTTTTTTCTATGCAATGTATTGTTTCAGGTCTTACATTCAGGTTCTTAATCCATTTTGAGTTAATTTTGGTGTGTGTTGATAGACAACAGTCTAGTTCATTCTTTTGTAGGTAGCTTTCCAGTTTTCCCAGCTCCATTTATTGAAAAGGTTTTCCTTTCTCCACTGTATGTTTTTGGCTTTTTTGTCGAAAATTATTTGCCCATATAAATATGGGTTTACTTCTGGATTCTTGATTCTGTTCCACTGGTCCATGTGTCTGTTTTGCTGCCAATACCATGCCGTTTTGATTACTGTTGCTTTGTAGTATGATTTGAAGTAGGGCAGAGTGATGCCTCCATCCTTATTCTTTTTTCTCAGGATGGCTTTGGCTTCTTGGGGTCTATTGTGCTTCCATACAAATCTGATGATTTTTTTGTTCTGTTTTTTTAAAAAATGCCCCTGGGATTTTGATGGGGATTGCATTAAATCTATGTAATGCTTTAGATAATGTGGGCATTTTAACTATGTTGATTCTTCCAATCCAAGAACACGGAATATCTTTCCATTTCTTTGTATCTTCTTCGATTTCTTTTAATATGGTTTTGTAGTTTTCATTATATAATTCCTTCACATGTTTCGTTAAATTTATTCCTAGGTATTTTATTCTTTTTGGTGCAATTGCAAAAGGAAGTATTTTTCCATTGCTTTTTGCCGATGCTTCATTATTAGAATATAGGAACACTATGGATTTTTGAATTTTGATTTTGTACCCAGAGACTTTACTGTATTTGCTTGTTTCTAGTAGTGTTCTTGTGGAGTCTTTAGGGTTTTCTATATAGAGAAACATGTCATCCACAAATAGTGACAATTTGATTTTGTTTCCTATTTGGATGCCTTTTATATCTTTCTTTTGTCTGATTGCACTCGCTAGGACCTCCAATGTTGTATAGAATAAGAGTGGCTATAGTGGACAGCCTTGCCTTGTTCCTGATCTTAGAGGGAAAGTTTTTAGTTTTTCACCATTCAGTATAATGTTGACTGAGAGTTTGTCATATATGGCCTTTATGAGGTTAAGGTACTTCTATACCGATTTTGTGAAGTGTTTTGATCATATATGGATGCTTTATTTTGTCAAAGGCTTTTTCTGCATCTATTGATATAATCATATCATTCTTAATTTTTAATTTGTTTATGTGGAGTATCACATTAATCAATTTATGTATATGCCTCTGGGATAAGCCCACTTGATCATGGTGTATAATCTTTTTAATATGTTGCTATATTTGATTCGCTGGTATCTTATTTAGGATTTTTGCACCTGTGTTCATGAGAGATATTGGTCTGTAGTTTTCTTTTTTTGTGTTATCTTTACCAGGTTTTGGTATCAGGGTATATTGGCCTCATAAAATCACTTGGGAAGTATTGCCTCCTCTTCAATTTTTTGGAATAGTTTGAAGAGAATAGGTATGAAATCTTCTTTGAACGTTTGGTAGAATTCACTGGTGAAGCCATCTGGCCCTGGTGAAGCCATCTGGACTTTTACTTTTTGTTAGGTTTTTAATGATTGTTCCAATTTCCATACTGCTGAGTGGTCTATTTAGATTTCTCAGATCTTCTTGATTCAGTCTAAGAAGGTCATATTTTTCTAACTACTGGTCCATTTCTTCGAGGTTATTAAATTTGGTGTTAAATGCTTTTTCATAGTTCTTGTATGATCCTTTGTATTTCTGTGGTGTCTATTATAATTTCCTCTCTTTCATCTCTGATTTTGTTTGTGTCCTTTCTCTTTTTTCTTTAGTGAGTCTAACCAGGGGTTTGTCAATTTTATTAACCTTTTCAAAGAACCAGCTCTTCGTTGCATTTATTTTTTCTATTGTTTGTTTTGTTTTGTTTTGTTTTGTTTTCAATTTAATTTATTTCTGCTCTAATTTTGATTATTTCTTTCCTTCTGCTGACTTTAGGTTTCATTTGTTCTTCCTTTTCTAGTTTTTTAAAATGAAGCGTTAAGTTGTTTATTTGGGCTCGTTCTTGTTTTTGGAGATAGGCCTATAATGATTTGAAGTTCCTCTTATGACTTCTTTTGCTGTGTCCCAAAAGTTTTGATATGTTGTACCATCATTATCGTTCATTTCTATGTTTCTCTTGATCTTTCTTTTTATTTTTCCTCTGACTCAGTTATTCTTCAGTAGCATGTTGTTTAATCTCCATGTATTTGTAGTTCTTCCTGATTTCTTTTTGCAATTGATCTCTAATTTCAAAACATTGTGATCAGAGAATATGATTGTTATGATTTCAACCCTCTTATATTTGTTGAGGCTATCTCCGTGTCCCAGTATGTGATCGATTCTTGAGAATATTTCATGTGCACTAGAGAAGAATGTATAAGCAGCTGTTTGGGGATGGAAGGCTCTATAAATGTCAATTATGTTCAGTTGGTCTAATGTGTCATTTAAGGATGTTATTTCCTTATTGATTTTCTGTTTGGATGATCTCTCCATATCCAACAGTGGGATATTTAGGTCTTCTACTACTATAGTGTTTTGATCTGTTTCTCCCTTTAGTTCTGTTAGTAATTGCTTTACATATTTTGAGGCTCCCTGATTGGGAGCTAGATATTAATAAGTGCTATGTTCTTGGTGCATGATTCTCTTTATCATTATGAAGTGTCCCTCAGTATCTATCTTTACCTTTTTTATTTTGAAGTCTATTTCATACGATATTAGTACCGCTACCCTCGCTTTTCTTGAATGCCATTTGCTTGAAATATCATTTTCCACCCTTTCACTGAGTCTGTATTTGTCTTTGGAACTGAGATGTGTCTCCTGGAGGTAGCATATGGTTGGGTTTTGTTTTTTGATCCATTCTGCACTCTGTGCTTTTCAGTGGTGAGTTCAGTCTATTAACATTTAGGGTGATTACTGAAATATGAGGTCTTCTTATAGTCATTTTATCTTTTGCTTTCTGGTAGCTCAGTGTTTCCATTGCTTCCTCGTCCTTGTGTTTCTGTTTTCTTTATTTTGGTTACAGTCCTTTACACTTAGGAGGATTATTGAAATATGAGGTCTTCTTATTTTATCTTTTGCTTTCTGGTAGCTCGTTGTTTCCATTGCTTCTTTGTTCTTGTGCATCTGTTTTTTCTAAGTACTTGTCCATTTCTTCTGGGTTATTAAATTTGGTGTTGTATACTTTTTCATAGTATTCTTGTATGATCCTTTGTATTTCTGCAGTGTCAGCCATAATTTCTCCTTTTTCATCTCTGATTTTATTTGTGTCCTTTCTCTTTTTTCTTTGGTGAGTCTGTCCACGGGTTTCTCAATTTTATTAACCTTCTCAAAAAACCAGCTTTTTGTTGCATTTATTTCTTTTCGATTTTATTTTTATGTATGTTGAACGTTCATTATTATCTTGTTATAACAATTCTCTTATTATTATTTAAGCATATATTGCCCTGTTCTTAGTAAGGGTTACCCTCCTCTGCTTCTATTTGCCTGATTGTCACTTTACTCCTAATTTTTATTTTTTTCTCATTTTGTGTTAGGTGAACTGTAGTGCAGACCTCGTAATGGAGAATTCCTTTAATTTTCATATGTCTGGAAAGGTCTTAATTTCTCATTCATATTTAAAAGATAGCTTAGCTAGATACATTATTCAAGGCTGGTAGTTCTTTTCAGTTAATAGTTTAAATATTTGATTCCATTCCTTTCTGGCTTGTAAGGTTTGCACTGAGAATTCCAAACATAATCTAATGGGTTTTCCTTATAGGTTACCATCTTCTTTTCTCTGGCTGCCCGGAGAATTCTGTCTTTGTCTTCGATTTTTTATAATTTTAGTACAATATTTCTTGGTGAAGGCCTTTTTCAGTTGAGATAATTGAGTGTTTTGTTGTCTTCTTGAATTCCAAGCTCCAGCTCATTCCTTAGATTTGGGAAATTCTCATTAACTATTTGTCTGAAAATGCTTTTTAGTCCCTGTTTCTTTTTCTCACCTTCAATAATGCCCATTATTCTTTCGTTTCCTCTCTTGATAGTATTAGCTAGTTCTTGAATTTCCCCTTCATTATTTTTCATTCTTCGGTTTCTCTCTTCTTCCTTCTGATTTATTTCTAGATTTCTGTCTTCAGTATCACTGATCTTTTCCTCCATAATGTCAACTCTTTTTTCTAAGCTTGCCGTTTCATTTTTGAACTCTCGCAGTGTGTTCTTCATCTCCAGAGGTTCTATTCGGTTCTTTTCGAGGGTTTCAGTCTCCTTGCTTTGCTAATCTAGATGTTTTTTTCAGTTCTTGAAATTGTTTATATGAATTGTTTTGCATCTCATGCAGTTTTTTCAGAAGTACCATCCGGAATTTTTTATCATTTACATCACATATTTCTATGTCTATAAGTTTATTTTCTGGAGATTTTTCTCTTTCTTGTCGCCTTGGTTGTTCTTGGTGGTTAATGGACTATTTCTCTGCCTATGCATTAATGGAAATGTATTCTGCTTTTTTTCCAGAAAGAAGATTTATTATATAAAGGTGTCTCTTTAGCCTGCTGCAAAGAACGGGCTTTACTTTTGGTTTCCAGTAGGTGGCATCTAAGCCTCTTGGATCCCTGCTTTATATAAAGCTTTAAAAAGGCCTTTTTATTTTCTGATAGATATTTAATCACGCTTGCTACCCTCAGTTTCAGTTCCTGTCAGTGTTAGCAACAATTTTGGTAGTGTTTGTTTAGATTCACCTTGGGCTCTGAGGTGTTCGGTATCAGAGGTACGGTGGGGAGGAGCCCCCTGGGTTGGGGGATGGAGGCTGCGACTCACCCTTGGTTTTGCAATCGGGGCCAGTAAAAATGAACTGTTGTTTCTCTTCCAGCCGCTTCTCTGCCTTCTGCCCTAATGACTGAGCCTTGCCGCCGGCTGGCCATGGGGAGCTCACAGCTTTCCCAGGCAGGGCCGTTCAGGGAAGTCACTGCTCCTTCTCCCCTTCTCCTCATCCTTCAGGGAGCTCCAGAGACTGTGAGAGGCAGCTTCTTTATTTCTCCGAGTCCACCGCCCAACATCCGGGGTTCTGACCTGTGGTAGCTCTTCTGTGCAGATCCCATGCTCAGACATGCTAGTGTGCAGTTTGGGTGTTTTTTGTTGAATTTTAGATGTTCAGCTTATTATTTGAAGGGGAGAGTTCTGGGAGCATCTCTCACTCTGCCGTATTTTCAAAGTTCATATATATATATATGAACTTTGAAATGTATATTTTTTTAGTCACTTAGAGATTTTCCTCATATTTTAGGATCCCAGCATGCAATGAAAACTATGTTTTATGGATGCTCCTTTCTTTTCCCCTAGTAGAGGAATCTTTAATGTATCTAATGTACAATTCTTCTGGAAGTTCAAGTTCTCCAGATTTTTTATGTTGCAACCTTAAAACTCTGAGCCAATAATGTCATGTTTTGAATTGACCAAGGACTTCTGAAATGGCAATTTTTACTTGTCAGTTAGGGTCAGTAAAAGTGTCCGAACACCTTAGCTTCTGCCATTAAAATCAATTGACCCAGACTCATTTTCTCTTTCTTTATTGTACATTATTACCAAAGTTGGACAGAAATGTGTACTTAGATAGCTAACAGCCCTTAACATTCTTTCTCTCTTTTAAAAACTATAAACCAGAGGTTATTTGCTCTTCAAATAGGGATATACTGATTAATAATAGTGAAAATCCATGGCAAAATGAGAGATGCAGTCATGAAAATCTGAATGTCAATAATTTATTTTAAGAACTTTTAAAAAACAGGCCAGAATGTAGATATGCCTGAACGATATTCTCAAATATAAGTATCTGAAATAAACAAAACTAGAAGATTATTATGTTACCTATTATTTAATGTGAGGTGTCATTATGACTGTAGGATACTTAAAATTCATTTTGAAATTATGAATTGGAAGTTTGCCGTTTGAGTTTTTAGTCAGACCTTACTCTTCATACTCATGCTTTCTATGATCACTGCAATAGTAGTCCACTAACATTTTGGCGTGCTATAATTTGGGTGTAGTTTGAAGTGGCCTTTAACTTTGACATTTAGCTTTATGGAGATGAAGCAGGGACAGGAATCATTTCAATGTTTCAAGCAGTGTCCTTACTAGAGAGACTGGAGAGGATCATGCTGAGAGTACAAGCTTTGGAGCCAGACAGACTGAACTTCCCATCCAGTACACAATCTGAGGGAAGTTCTTCCAAACCCAGTGAGCCTTAGACAGCTCAGTTGCAAAAATGGAGATCATATTTCTTTTTTTGCAGGGTGGTGTGAGAATGAAGTGATATATATTTTTTATGCATAACAAATAATAGGCACTTATTAATAGTAGTGTATATTGGTATATGCTTACTTGTGTCTTATATATTTCAGGACAAATCTACCTTTTCCTAAAGAGGCTTAGATAAGAAAAGGAGAATAATGATTATTCCTTTCTCTTAAGAAGTATTTATCCTTCAATCAGAGAGTAGAGCAAGGAAGGTAGAAGAGGGTGGGCATGGGGTTCTCATTTACTAGGTTGGTCATCAGTATGAATCAATTTGTTGCTTAATTTTCTTCCTCATTTATTATTGTTAGCATAGATACCAAGTAAATAAAATAATCATTATATAGAATGTATGAAATTATATATAAACTGCTTTCCCTGTAGCTGAAGTTTGAATCCAAATATTATTAGCAAAGTAACTCAAGTGGAGCCAATCTATTTTAGACCACTTATGGTGAAGGTTGCTGCCAAACTAATCTTCCCTATACAGTGAATTTATCAAGTCATTCTCTTTCAATTTATCAAAACTCATCTTTCTTATGTCCAGACACATTAAATCTAAATTTTCTGCCAAGTTTAATATTCTCCCTACACTGGCACCACACTTTCAATATTTTTTGATATTCTCTCACGCCACTCTCCGCTAGGGAGACCTCTTTCTTACCTATGAACAAATTCTTATCTTCCCATTACTCATGTTGTTCTCTTTTCCTGAAACAAATTTCACTATGACTTCCACCTACTCAGATCCAGCCCTATATCAATTCATATACTCATTAAGTGCTCATTTCCATGATAAACATTTTCCTAACTGGTCTCTAACTGTCCCAGTACTCATGCAGGAACTTTTACATGACTTTGGGTCATCACCACTAAATTTAGCTCATAATTAAATGCTGACTTTGTTGTACAATATCATTTCATGGGAAATAAAGTTAGCTAGCCAATTAGAATATGGAGTTTTTGAAAATATGTTGTCTTACAGTTCTACATCCCTTAAAATCTCTCAGTTGAACACAGAGGGTTAATAAATGTCAATTGATGAGTTAATTGATTATAATTAGCACTTTTTATATTTGCCCACATTGTGAATTTAGTCACAAACAATATTTAACATATCAAGTCAATTGATTCTATGTGCAGTTTTAGATACAGATTGAAATTCTTGGTTTTTGAAATATTTTTAAAATTTTTGTTTTTAAAGCATAAAATTTGAGGGTGCTAAAGAAAATGCAATTTATATTTTATTTGCCAAGAGCGTATTTATTCATAATATCTTAATCTGAATTATTTAAGAAAGAGGGATACATTCTCTCTGAGTCAAAGTTCTCTTAGGGATAGGAGTCCTAATTTCAGTCACAATCAGCTGATTAATGTTTATGATTGATGTCTTCTAAATATTACGGTACTTGATATGGACGTGTCTATCTTGAGAATTGTATAGCAGTGAAGAAAAATAAACCAGGTTTTTTTCTTTTTACTGGATTAAAATATTATAATATAAACTTTTAGTATTTCTATATAATTGTAGCTTACACTCCTTTTCTAAGACGAAATCCTAACCTGGTGTCTTAGATAGATTTGTTTTATATATATATTTTTATTAACCAAGCTACTATTATGTACTTCCAAAAAGCAAAAGCTAGTTATTTTTTCTAGTAAAGGAGAGTTGTATGATATACTTTAACTTTTAGCAGCATTTTACACCACACAAAAGAAGCTTAATGTAATTATATTATAATGGCAGTAGCAAATTGTCTTGCTAGCACAGATTTCCCCCCAGATTCCAAGTGAAAAATATACTCCAATGATTTAATTATCTTTTTGGTATGCATCTCTCATCATGTTCATTCTGTGAATTTTCAGTGTTTTAGACATGATCTGGGGTAACAGGATATAGAGTAAAAAAACAAATATATTTTGAGAGTTAGAACAGTGAGATATATAATGACCAGCAGGTGTCTCTGTTATACAATGTAGTTGAGATTCCGAAGTTTTTCCACTGACCCTATTTTATATCTAACAAAATTCTCTTCAATTTTTACATTTAAATTTTTTCTTCTTCCATACCATGTGAAGAAATCATTACTCCTCTTATATTGTTAATGATGGCTCTGCCTTTTATTTTCCTTAAAATTCTATATACAAAATTATTTTTAGTCCCTAACTTCTACCTTCTTCCTTAGAATGATAGCTGGATTAAAATTTTTAGAAGTCCTTGGCAGCTGAAAAGATCGTGATTACACATCTCCATACATGTAATTAAATAAAAATATGGCAAATTGTAAAGTAAGAAAGTTTGGCAGTATTTTTTAAATTTAACTAAAAGTTAATAACTATGACAATGTGGCAATGTTTTCTTAATATAGCAAATTTTTTTTTTTTAAAGTTTAAGGGAAAAAATTGATGACTTATGTTGAGGGATTTCTAAATTTAGTTTGCCTTTTGAATCATCTGTCACTGTGTAAAAGAGAGGTCCAAAATGAAACCCAGAATTATGCAAAATGCCCCTGCCAAGAACGTAAATCATAGACCAAGATATACAGGAGTAGATAAAGGGGTCCAAGGGAGAGTTGTATGAAAGCAGAGGAGGAGTGAATGAGTACACCTGGACATTGCCAGTGAGAGTGTAATTTGAACATTCTTTCCAATAAAAAAAAATCCGATGTTTATTGTGAGCTAAACTTTGCATGTGTTCTCTCATTTTTTTTTTCTCACCATAGTCCTAATTAGTGCTGTGAATTCTCTCACACTGAAGTGAATAAACTGAGGCTCAGATATAAGTTGCAAAAGGTTTACATTCAGAGATTGGCTAACATTCTTAACCTCTATGGTATATTTTAAGAGGCAGTTTGACACTATATTTTTTTAATTAAAATTTTGTATACTCCTTGGCTTAGCACTTCTAAGATTTAATGAAATAATAATAGATAAATGCAAAATATATCTACAAGATTTTTATTAGAGACTTTTATAATATTGAAATTCTTAGTTAATTTCAGGCTTTCGCAAAAGTTTATTTACTATGGAGCTCCTTGAGAGTCTCTAGAGAATGAGAAGCTGGTTCAGTAAGGATCAAGTTATCAAGAAGGAAGAAGGAAGTAGCACAGTTACTGTCTTGGAGCTAGCAGATCTGTCCTGGATGTCCCCACAACTCTAGTAGAGACTACCCCCATTGGGACAAACAACTTCTAACATTTTCCTCTATACTTAATTTAAAGCTCCAATTTCTAAGTCCCAGGAGAGGGCCTCCAACTGGCCAAATTTAGGTCCAATGCCACCACCTGGCTGTTGAACCAAGAAAAATAATCTTTTCCTTTGGCTTCCATAACAGAAGGCAATTTCCTGTTTTTTTCTTTTTTTGTTTTGTTTTGTTTTGTTTTATTCCTCCTCTAAGACTTAAAACAATGTAAAAGAGTTAGCTTCCTAGTTGCAGATTCATGTACTAACAGGGAGAGAAAATGAAGCTGGAAAGACCAAAAATAAAAAAGGGATAAATAACTACTAGACTACTTTAAAATTGAAATATCCAGCAATGGAGGATTAATAGATTAATCATATTATGGCATGTTAATCTAATAGAAGACAAATGAACAAATAAACATGAAGTTGTAGAAGACCATTTCTTGACATCAAAAGATCATGATATACTCAAAATTAAAATAACAGTATGTAATGTGCGAATCCTGTAAACACATACACACATACACACAAATATACATTCTGATATGTGGAGTTAGGAAATGCTAAATCTTAGTGAAAATAAGTACTTTCCTAAAATTGCCAGATAGGTTTTTTTTTTTTTTTTCTTAACATTTTGCCCTTCATTTTCTTATGACTTCTTTACTAGGTTTCCCATCACTTACCAGTTTCAGTTCATCTTTGGGGGAGATAGGAATGTTGTGTGCTTGTGTGTGTGTGTGTGTGTGTGTGTGTGTGTGTGTCTTCTAGAATTTTAACGTTTCCTTTCCCTTTGTCATTTGTTTTATGTGTATATGTGCCCATGTAAATAGGTGCAGAGGCTGATTTAAGTCATGGGGACTGTGCCATGAAATAATTTGATAATCAGCGAACAAGAATGATCGTTGTTTTAAATAATTAGAAAATTTGGGTGGTTCTAATCTGCTTGCTTATTTTGTGAATTTACATTACTTTCTCTATGTGGGAGATGCAATTATACTATTGAACACTAAAAAATGAGTAAGAACATTTGTAAAATGTTAGTGTTTTAGACAAATTTTATTATAAAAGCATTAGATATGATTAGTTTCCATTTATAAAGATTGCTAACTTTCCCACAACCAATTTATAGCCAGGTTTTTTTTTTTTTTTTTTTTTGAGCTATCATCTCATCTTGCAAACACATCTGAAAAGAATTTGAGACAGAATCTAATAATGCATGTAGAATTATGTTGAAATTTGTTGAATGGTTCTTCTAAGGCAGTTTAAACTATTAACCACTGTAATGCCTCATCATCTAAATATCACCCCTCACCTGCACTGACATGTGACATGTGGCTTGTAGTTGTCTAGGTTTCTGATTAGTGTAAAGAATTATTTGTTTGGACTAAATATAATTTTGAGCCTTCTGGCTCTCTCTGGTCAGCTGACAATGATCTAATTCACACAAACTTCTTCAGTGCACCAAAAATTGTTCAGGAAATCACAGCCAAGCATATTTTGAAGTTAAAGTACAATGTTAATAAGGTCAGGGAAATGGGCTTTATAGGCCTGTTAGCTTTGTTGTGTTCCTAGCTCAAGGGCCTTAACTTCATATAATCATTTGTCAGATACATACTGCAGGAGAACTAGGTCAAAGTGTGCCTATGATTAGTGGAAATCTAGTACCTATACTAGAAAAAGGAATCAAGATTCACATCATCTTCCTTATGTAAAGCTCAGAGCATTTTATGAAACAAACTAATTTTGAAAAAAAAATTACTTTTCTTGAAAAATGCAATATAGGCTAATACATGGCAATTCAAGCAATCTAGTAATTGTTAGTGCATATCAGAAAAGATTTAAGAATAAAAAAAATCTAGGACTGACTGGAATATCATTTGTGCCATATATTCCTTTGTCTGCCTGGAAGCAAGACAAAAGTCAACCATCCCAGAAAAATTGCTCACTCCTTTATAGTTCTGATTTCACATCCTCTGTAATCACACTTTGCAGGGGAATAAGACCATGTTAATGTTTTGAAAAGAAAATTAGAATCTTTTTCACTTCTTTTTGCATATATATTTCCTACAGCATTTTGATTATATTTCAAAAGTGGTATGTTCTAGAAACAAAATGAAATCACAGGACACATACCATGTTATATACTTGAAAGTAAATAAATAGGGCACTGAACCAATAATGTGTAACTGAATGTTTCTATCTCATGTGCACAAATTAATATATATGTGTATGTATTAAATGATGAGTCCAATATTTGTATAACTTTGGGTGTAAAGGCAATGTTAGGACAAAACACATTTTGAAGGCTTTTCTATTTTACATCATTTGCAAAATATCTTGTAAATGATTTCCAAATTTTTTGTTCCTTGTCTCTATGTGAAATCCCTTCCCAAAGTTGTTATAGTCTGTATTTCAATGTGGAAATGGGAAATTCGTAAGTATAGCTCTTAAATATCTTACAGCAGTTAAGTTAAATAGAATGCTTCCAGCAGGATGCCTGATGAAAACAAACCAATGAACAAACATGATTATCCTCCTGCTGCAAACATGGATTAAATGTAATAATTTTTAAATGAGTGAATGAGTTCAAAAGAAGAAAAGGAAATAGCAAGCTGCCAAAAATGAAGAGGCAACTGATCCCTGGAGTGCTAAGTGCGTTAATTCACAGTTTATTGAGGTCTCAATCCTAGTAACCAAGGAGTTGCATGTTAAGACTCATGCAGAGACTGGATATGAGGCCTGGGATCTGACAGGTCTTGGAGCCAAGATCAGTCCAGAAGCCAAGATCTGGAAGAGCCATGCTATTGAGAGTAATAATATACTAAAGTGGAAAAAATTCATCTCCAGCAATAAGGGAGCTTTCTTTAGCTGGGACTGGAGTAGAAATAAAAGTGAAACACAACAACAGTGGTCTTTTCTGACAAATCAAAGTCTCTAAACTATATCTTACAAGTTAGGAAGCCAAATTAATGCTTTATTGTTGACCTTGAAACTCCAAACAGAGATTAACATAAAAATTGGTCCTAGGCTAGGAATTGTCTTGAATTTCTTGCCTTTGCAAAATTATACTAGAATTAGACCACATCATCTAGGTCACACAGGAATCCACACAAAAATGAGAAAACACAGGAGACAATGATAAACAAAAGGAAGAGAACCTTTGGAGCTGTGTATAACAGAAAAATCTGAAAGGACTGAAATACATTTTTTGAAGATATAAAAGAAGAAATTGAAACAATAAGAAGGAAATACTGTTTTAAAAAGAACTAAATGGAACTTTTAGGAAAAAAATGCTTCACTTGTTTCTGAGAACAATAGCTAGGTAAAAGAAATTATTCACCAGGATATAACAATCTTGAACTTGTATGCACTAAGACTATAATCACAAAATACATGTATTTATGTTCATTTTTGTTTTAGATGTAGTCAGAAATTTTAAGCCACCTTCAGTTAATAATATTAAGCCAATGAAATATTAATGACTCTAGAAGACTTGAACATTTCAGTTAACCTTCTTGACCCATGAACTTTTGTAGACTCCATACCCAATATTTATAAAATGCATGTTTTTTTAACAACACATGGACTATACCAAAATTAATTATGTTCTCAGTCTGAAAAAAGTCTCAAAAATGCAAATAATCAATATTACATGCACAACAGGGAAAGAAAAATAATGAAATAAATAAAAATTAATATCTAGAGTATAAAAGAATAATCAAAATTCCTTATACATTAAGAAATAGACACAATACATTTCTAAATAATTCATGGGCCAAAGTAGAAATCAAAATGTGAATTAGAAAATATATAGTACTGGATAACAATGAACAATATTATGCAACAAAACTTACCCGATGCTGCTCAAACAGTAGTTAAAGGAATTAAATAAACCTAAATTCATTTGAAGAGAAATCATAGTGATTAATAATTATTAAGGCATTCAACTAAAGAAGTTAGAGAAAGAATAAAAATGGAAAGAGAGTGATATAATAAAGATCAGAAAATTAGTGAAATGAAATAGAAACAAATAATAAAGATTACCAAGAGTGATATACCAAGTTCTCAGATCTTTGCATGTTTGTTTCTGTGTGTTCTAATGTTTTCTTTTTCATTCTCTCTCTTCTTTTCTTTTTGGTCTATCTCTGACATTGTTCTGATTGTGATATTATTTTAAAAGATTGTAATCAAGACAAAGAAGGCATTATCAAATCAGTAGACCAAGGATGGACCAATAAATGGCACTGGGATAAGGAGCTATACCTATGGAAATATATAAAATGAGACGCATCTCTCATCATATACAAAAATATCTTCAAGGAGATTATATACTAATATAGAAAGCAAAACTAAGCATTTTGAAAGGAGATATCTTTATGTTATTCGAGTAGGAAATACTTTTGTAAACAAGACAAACAGAAACTTTAAAGGAGTAACAAGTAAACATATTCAAATGTGTTTAACATCAATATGAAAATGTAAACATTAAAACCATAATGAGATAACTCTATTATCCCACTGGAGTGATTAAATTAAAAGGACTGATGTACCAAGCATTGATATTAGTGTGGAGCATTTGGAATGCTCATACACTACTGATAGGAGTGTAAATTGAGATAATTAGGGTACTTTGTAAAACTTTTTGTTAGTTTCTACCAATTCTAAACAAATGCCTATCTTATGACCAAGCAAAACCACATATTTAGTAATATTTACAGCACTTTTATTCACAGGTCCAGTGTTCCCATCACTAGACATAACCCAAATGGCCACTAGCATGAGAATGAATTGTGGTAAAGAATGAACCATCGCTACTCACAACATGGATGAATCTCACAAAAAAATGACGAGCAAAAGAAACTAGATACATAAGTAGACATTGTATGTTTCTATTTGTATGACACTTAAGAACAGGCAGAACTGATCTGTCATGATAGAGGTCAGAATACTGGTTACCTTTCACAGCAAGTATCGATGGGGAGCATACAAAGAAGCCTTCTAGGGTGTTGGAAATGTTCTGCAAAATCACTTATCAATTGGGTTCACTAAAATATCATAACTGTAAGTGACAAAAAAGTGATAATATTTGCAATTATATACCCAACAAAGGATTAGCATTCAAACTCTATAAAGAACTTCTAAATATTAATAATAAAAAGCACAAACAATTCAGGAACAAATAGGCAAAGTACACATTTGGGCAACTATTAGCTAGTGGCCAATAAGTTGAAAATGTGTTCAAGTAAATAATTGGGGAAGTGCAAATTAAATCAAAGTGAAATATCATTTCACACTCATCAGATGGGCAAAATTAATGGGTCAGGTACTACAGGTCTTGGCAAGATTCCAATTGCTAGGAGCTCTAAGGGATTGCCAGTGGGTATACCTGCCGATATACTTGGGAGAACAATTTTACAATTGGAAAATTAAAGATGTACATAGCATTCAGTCAGTAATTTTATATCTATGTCTACAACCTAGAAACATTTCTATAAATATTCGCAAGAAAAAATTCAAATATAGACTTTGTAATAAAGAAAAAGTAGAAAAACCTATATCCCAAAGAGATATTTAAAAAACTTTGTTTTCTATTGATACAATGTAATAAAATTTCAAAATAAATAACTATATCAACCTTTATCAAATACAAATATGAGTAAAAAGGTAAGCTATAGTGTAGTACTACTTATGTAAAATTTAAAATACACAAGCAATAATATATATTGTTAATGTACATATACATATGTAGTAAAAATTACAAAAAATATGAGAAAAATAGATGATGAATGGAAGGTGGTGGTGCTGGGATTTTTACTATATCTATTTTTTATTTAAAAAATAGACCTAAAATACGTAAGCCATATATTCCAATCTGTTATGTTTATATGAAGAATGTTGTATTATTTCTGTACTTTGGAGTTACTTCGTAATTAAAAATTTTAATAAAAAAGAATGAGACTAGACCATGTCTTGAATTTTCTTGGATTAACTTCTTTTGGATATGATCACATATTCTAACAGTTTTATAAAATATGAGAGAATATTTCTATAAGGAATTTTCTATGTCCTGCACTATCATTTGTTTTTAGACCTTATAATCCTAGAATAGTTTCTTCTAGAGACAGTACAATGAAGAAAAAGCTGTGTCCTGGGAGAAGGAATTGGCTTCTAATTCCGACATTTTCTAAAGCTAGATGAACCTGTTTACTTCATGGTTTTTTCATATGTAAAATAATGAATTCGGACTATGTTATGGAGTGTATTGTTTTTCCCCAAAACTCATACGTCGAAACTAAACCTCAGTACATCAAAGTAAGACTATATTTGGACATAGGCCTTTAAAGAGAAGATTAAGTTAAAATTAGGATGTTAGGGTGGGCCCTAGTCTAGTCTTATGGTATCTTTACAAGAGGAAATTTGGACACAGAGACATCGGGGATGCATGAGCACTGATGAAAGACCAGGTGAGAATACAATAAGAAGGCAAGTGTTTGCAAGCCAAGGAGGAAGGTCTCAGAAAAAAACAAACCTGCCAACACCTTGATCTTGGACTTTTATTCTCCAGAACAGTAAGAAATTAAATTTCTGTTGTGTAAACCACCTAGTCTGTGGTATTTTATTTTGGCAACTCTAGGAAGCTAATGCAGACGAGATTCCTGCTAATGTCCTTTCCAGACCTAAAATTTTACTGTTGTTTTTAAAAGACGGCTTCTTTCTCTTGATAGCCTAAAGTTGATACAGATAATGCTGATAATTTTGGGGTTACCTTAAATAATTTTTTATGTCCTGTTTGTTTATCTTTCTTGCTCTGCCTCTAGATATTTTCCACATGTTGGTAGAAATCCCACTAGCTTACAGTATAGAACTCTAATATCATACATCATAAAACTTTACTCACTGAGTTTTGTGTATACTTCTTTATTAGTATATTTGGTGGTTCAACTCTGAACTAGTATCTGAGGATTAAAGTATGGATTTTTTTCTAACCTCTATCTTTTCTGATTATCACTATTAAAATATTGATAATGTGTGTATGATTAAACTCTTCAAATGTCACCATTTTGTTTCTAAAATTACTCTTCACGTTTTCATTGCCTTTATTAGCAGATCCTTCCCATTTCACCCTTTTCACATAATTATGACAAATTATTAAAATCTCAATGCATTTGGTTTTATTATAGGTTAAATGATATTTTCAAGATGCACGTCTGTGATATTCTTACTCCCAAATTCATAACCCCAATATAATCATGGCGAAACATCAGACAGATTCCAGTAAGGGGGATCCTATAAAATCATGACCAGTACTCTTTAAAGTTATCCAGGTGGTCAGATAAGAACAAAGAAAGTCTAAGAGACTGTCACAGACAATAGGAGCCTAAGGAGACATAACAGCTAAATGTAATGTGGCATTCTGGATAGGATCCTCAAACTGAAAAAGGATATTAGGTATTGATCCATTAATTGTTAACAAATGTACCATACTAAAGTAAGTTATTAATATAATAAGAAACTGGATCTAGGAACTGTGTGTACTATCTAAATTTTTCTCTGAATATAAATCTATTTTAAAAAGTCTATTTTAAAAACATTAAAATCAGACTTCAAACCTAAGGATTATGGACATTTTGAGCTGAATGCTGATAATAATATTAGAGAAAGAGTTAAAGTAGCTATAAAACTTTGCGAGGGAAGATATAGGCATATATTAATATATTTTAATTAGTTTTCTGGAATGAAATTAATTTGAGTTTTGCCTTTAAAAAAAAAACAACAAAAAACTTATGATGGTTCCTGATATACAACAAAGCTTTTCATAAAATTTGATTTAGTAAGACATTTTAATTTTCTATTCTCAATTTTGAAATTTGCCTTTACAAATGTGCTAGTTATCATTAATTCTTACTTGCAGATGGAGAAACAAGTATAGAGATATATTCAGTGTTACAAAGCTAGCAGGACAAAATGGAGACATGTACCCAATTTTTAGGCTCCTGGCTGAAGGTCTGGTCCACTGTACCAGTGGTCTCCAAATATTTTTATGGCACATATTTATTAGTAAAATATTTTGAGAATCACCCCAAAGTATAGGTTTATTCATATGTTTATAAGTTGTATGCATATAGTGCTAAATTAATTTTGGGTAAATTATAAAGCATACTCCAAACTAATCATTAAGATGATTCAATAACAAATACGCATATATTGAACTTCTGTAATTTTTTCTACATACCAGGTGACAGTTTGTACAGCCTTGTTTATAAAGTACTGCTAAATACCATTGTTCCAATTATTTATTGCTGTGTAACAAACCGTCTCAAAACAACAGTTTATGGCTTAAAGACACTGATATTTTATTAATTATTTTTCACGTTTCTGGGGTTGAGTGGGCTCAGCTGGGCGGTTCTCACTCGGGGCTTCTATCATGGGCGCAGTCAGATAGCGACTGGGACCAGACTCATCTGACGGCCTACTCATTTACCTGAGAAGACTTGAACAGCTGTAACTCCTCATGCATCTGTGTCTCTGTGTTCTATCTCTGTTTCTCTTTAGAACAGTGGCTTTAGAGTAGTTGGAATTCTTAAGTGGTAGTTCAGAGCTCCAAGGCTATGTTCTAAGAGAGAGCCAGGTGGAAGTTCTAATCTCTTTTTATGACCAAGAATCATGTTGATTCTGTTATTTACAGAGTCACCAGGTCAGTGCATATCCAAGGAGATAGTACTTAGCTTTTACCTCTTGAAGAGAGGTAAAAAACTTGCCGACATGCTTTAAAATTACCAAAACCAGAGTCTGAACTCTGGTAATATTATTTTATGAGGTAAAATCTTTACCTAAGAATCCATTGGTTTGGAGAAAAAACAAGTAGTACCCTGTACTTCTGATAGCTGCCTTATTGTAGCCATTCTCACAAATAATTCTGCTGATACTCTTCTCTTCTGTCATTTGTTAAAGAGGAAAGGTGCTCATTCTCAGACTCTTCAAAACTCTCTCTCCTCATCTAAGCTGACAGCAGCATCCCAGGGACTTTCCCCATCAGCCTAAAGCTGTCTTCACTCTGGACTGGGGAAAAGTTTTACAATGAAAGCTGCTGATATTGGTTTTTGTATTTTGTTTTTTTCATTAAGTTTTAACATACATTACTGGTATCACTATTGTACTGAGCACTTTTTGACTTCTTGTTATTCAGCATACTGGACACGTTAGTTGCGTTTGCTCTCTCCAAAACCAGTGACAAACTGAAGAGCATAACTATCAGTGCCATTGTCATCTCACTTCATAGACCATTCGGCCTCCTAAATGGAAACAAACTAAGTACAGCTTATGTTAAAGTATTGTGAGGTGCAACTGTCCTGAGGGTGTAGGCTGAAGACACTATTTCTGTTTCTCCTACTCCCCCTTTAGACTGCTCAATGAAGTGATTCTATTTTTAACCCTATCTGATATCTTTGATTTATCTCAGACCTTTTTTATTCTTTCTGATTATTTGTTCTGATTATAAAAAGAACTCTGATCACTTTCAAATTCTGAAATAGTCTTGTTTTAGTAATAGATTCAATCCAGTGTATTTAATTTGAATTCTTACTTCATTTATAGCTAAATAACCACTCTCAGCTTTGGCCTGCTAACCCCTGGAAGAGGTGAGGGCATAGTCATTGGATTTTTCTCTCTTTCTCTGCTTCGAGCTTTGCTGCTTCCTGCTCCAGGTTGTCTCTGGCTTGTCAAGGTTTGGAGGTAGGAAGGAAGGAAGGGAGGAGGAATATATGGGGACATTTCACTTTTCAGGTTTGAGGACATTAGTGTTCTTATCTTCCTCCTCCTATTCATTTCATTGTTTCATTCTCAAATCTTCCTGGCCCTTTTCCACACTTAGAAATCCCAGCTTTAGTAATTTGTAAAATGAAGGATTTAAGGAAGTAGAACTTCCAGGCCATGTGGACATGGTGCCTTCTAAGTACCTGGGAGTTTAGGCAAACCTGAGGGAGAAAAGAAAGCACAGGGCAAATGGGTTTAATCACCAAGATAGTAGGTTCTTGAGAAAGAGAATGATAAAAGATCAGGAGAGCCAAGGGATAAGACTGGAGGAAAGGAAACAATGGGCAAGAAGAGTGAAGCTTGAGCAAGTGGGCATAGGGTGCTAAAGCTTCACACACTGCCCAAACCTGCCATAGTCTGCTCTCAGTAGCTCTGGACTCCTAAAGCTGCTGCCATAGTCCAATCAGCCTTTTGCTTGTTCTCTCTTTGACGGAAGAGAAAAGATCATGGAATACAGTGAGAATTTATAATTGCCAAGCTTTACATGATACTTAATTTAATGGGCTACAAAATACTTTTTTGCTCAGTTAGAAACAAGGCTTAAATGCAAATTTCCCAGGAACAATTACAATGATTAAAGTCATTTATACCAAAATATAAATGTTTAATATAAAATCAGTCTTTGAAATAATAGTAGAAGGGGATAAAGACCATTGGACTTCTGATGGGTAGTAAGGCACAACACCTAATATTAGATTGGAAAATGGCACAAAGATGTTTTGGGGTCCAAGACTGGCTCTTTTTACCGCAACGGCCTTTGGATAAGTAAAAGCATTTTCTGAAATATATGATATTTTGAATGGGCCATGTCCTAAATGTTCTGTCTCAAAGTACACAGGAAAATAACTTAAAAGGGGCAGTAGCAGCCAGATTCCCCGTGGACAGTAATTCTGATTCTGAAGAACACATGCGGTTGCTCAACAATTCTGGATTCAGAAATGAACTCTCGAGAATTACCAAAGTGCTTTTGAGATAATAGAGCTTTGCTGTGTTTCATCGCCTGCAGGGGAACAGCAGGACGGAGAGTTGGTTTTCCCTCCAAAAGGGCTAAACCTCTAGAACTTAATAATGACAGAACTAAGACTTGGGTGTTGTTTTAAGGAAACACAAAATTATCCTGTCATAGTTCGCATCACTTCAGGATTGACATTACTTGCTATTATTTGTTTTTTTATTTAGTTTTTGTGATGTTGGTAAATGAATGTCACTTGGGGAATCAAATCTTCATAAGAGAAGGGAAGAAGAGCCATGAGACAACTGTGTGGAAAATTCAGGGATACCCCGCTGTTCATACATACCTTAACATAGGCATGTCTTTCAAGAAGCTGCTAAGAAACTGCCAAGTACTAAGAATCTGTTTCTGAAATAACTTTTGAAAACGCTCATTCTTTACCTTGGAATATTTCACCTCCAGAAGTTCCACAGTTATTGGCTACCCTATTATTTGTCATTTCATAAAAGAATTTTAAAAATTATAAATGTTACAGCTCATTTAAACTTTTAACTGTTTTCAGCTTTGAGACAGGCCTCTTTTAATATTTATTTACTTCATAGAAAAGCTGAACTTTATCACTAGACACAATTTAAGGGACATTGTTTTTCTTTTGTGCTCATTCGCCTCTCTTGCCAGCACTGCTTTCGGTGACTCCATTGCCTCCATCTGCTCTGGCACTAATTCTATCTTGGTGCCATTCTCAAGTATCTTTTTTTTTGCCCCTGCTCAATAAATAAGTATGGAAAATGATGGTATTCCTATACTTTGACATGAGATGAGAATGTTTATGTTTGGTTTGTGACCCCGAAATACAATTTTAAAGCCAAGAGCGATAGTAGTGAAAGTGGCAGGTAAAATTTCGCAGAGCTCTACCTGATGCCCTTTTCAACAAATACACCGTAAAAATCTTCATCCTCTTATTAGTCAGATCGGGGGGGGGAATTCTCTTCACTATTTCCTTGTCTGTATGTGACTTGTGGTTATCTAAAAAGATGATGAGATTTTCATCTGTTATTTAAGGTAAGACTACAACTATAAGAATTGAAAAGAACTAAGAAATTGTTATAGTATAAGGATAAATTGATGATTTGGAATAAATGCCCAAGATGATAAGTAGGGATTCTCATTCAGATAATCTCTTCAAGATTCCACTTCTCGTTATGATGACATGGCCTCTCGCATTACATATATTTGAGACAGTCATCAAACTAAACAACACAGGCACAAGAATAATTAAAATAGAGTGGAGCAAATTCTTTATGTTACAGTTGTCACCTGTTTTACTAAAAGCAGTAGGGGTAGAATTATGGTGATGAGTTTATTTAGCTGATAGTATATAAGATAGAGTAAGTCATTGAGATAGAATTTTGTAAGGCATCTGCTTACTTGGTTTTTGCTTCCATTGGACAATAGAATGGTGATTCTAAGGTCTGTGTGATCTGTGTAGCTACCTAGAAAGATAATTGTAGAGATTCTTCAATTTCAGTTTTTATTAGATAATAAAAATATATTTTTTGTGAATAACAGCTCACACTTTCTATACATACAGCTTTTTATACAGCTTTCTATACAGCTTTTTGTTACATACAAAATTTTAAAATCACTCAACACTTTTGATTATTAAATATTTTTTCTCTACCTATTCCCATCCCCCTTTAACTTCACTTCACTATAATTGCAAATTATTTTGTGATTATATCTTCCCAGATTTTTATTCAATAGGTCCTTTTTATTCTCTCCAATCTTTTCTTCTGGAAAGCATACTAGATGGATGTTGCCTTCCTGGGAATTTTCCTCCCTGTCTTTTTCTGTTTATTCTTTTTCTGTTTTTAAACTTTATGCATTTGTGATGTGTTCTGGGAAAATTCTTCCATCTTCTCTTCCAAGCCACTGATTTTTTTTCTTCAGTTATGGCTATTCAAGCTATATATCAAGGTTTGTTTTTGTTTAATTTCAGCAAATATAGTACATTGCTTCTTTTTTCCTAATCTATTCATAATTCCTAGATGAAATAGCTGTCTGCATTACTTTAAGGATAGTAATTTTATTTTAAATAACTTTTCTGATAGTATAATTAATTATTTTTCTCACATATCAATTTTCTTCAGTTATGGCTATTCAAGCTATATATCAAGGTTTGTTTTTGTTTAATTTCAGCAAATATAGTACATTGCTTCTTTTTTCCTAATCTATTCATAATTCCTAGATGAAATAGCTGTCTGCATTACTTTAAGGATAGTAATTTTATTTTAAATAACTTTTCTGATAGTATAATTAATTATTTTTCTCACATATCAAATTCCTTTTTTTTTTTTTTTTCTCATGGCATTAATTTTCATTCAAACTCATCAGTATGGTTGAAAATTCCAACTAAACTGTCAGTAGCCAAACTGGGAAGAAGAGTGGAATCATCTGCCAAGGGCTTATACTTTATCTGTTTTCAGCCTGAGTGAAGAGATGGGAATAATGTCTCAGCAACTGGTTTTCCAGCAATAACACTGACCTAGTTGTTCATGGTTATCGTCACCTATTTGGGTTACTATCATGTCTCTTTGACCCAAAGATTGTTCATTTCTGGAGACAAACCCTACTTTAAGCTCAGGGGCTCTATACATAGGGGTAGAGGGTTGCAGAGTCAGCCAGTCTTCATGCTCTCCTTGCAGTAACCAGCTAATTCTGTCAGTAGAACCATGCTGAACATAGTAGTTAAAAGATTGCTTTTAGCATTTAATAATATATTCAGAACATAGTTCCAGGTTATCCATGTCATTCTTATTAATGACTGCACAGTGTTCTATTCTGTAGACATGATTTGTTTAATTACTCCCTAGTAGATTTTAAAGTTGTTTCTAGTGGTTTGCTTTTGTAAACAAATTTTTGACTGGATATTTTTGCCATTATTTTCAAAGAAGCAATTCTTAGAAGTATGACTGCTGGGATAGTGTATGTACCTTTTTAACAATTTATACTCCCATCAACAATATAACAGAGTGTCTATTTTTCCACTTTTAAATCAACTCTATTCTTTTAAAGTTTTCCAAGCTGATACATGAAGAATGGCATCTGCTTTATTTTGATTTGTTGCTTCCATTATAAAATGTATTCCTATATTTTTTTCTAGTATGAAAACAGTTTTGTTGTTTTCATTTACATCATGTGACAACTAATTGTCTTGATACTACTTATTAAATAAAACATTCTTTCCCCACTGATGCGAAATGCCAAATTTTTCGTATATAGATTATAATATATATTTGCATTATTTATTAACTCTGTTTTAGTCCACTAATTTATTTCTCTATTCTTGGATCTGTATTAGACTTTATTACAACGAAGACATATATTTTAATATCTTGTGGGCCACATCATTTCTCACATTTTTTCAAAATGTTCTTAGCTTTTGTATCCATGTGTCAGATTTTGAAAAGAAAAAAAAGTCATGCTTCTGTTTGGAATATCATTAAATTTATCTAATAATATAAATCTTTTATATTTGAATAGGGTCAAGTCTTCCCATCTAGGAAAATGGTATGTTTCTTCCCGTATGTCCTTTAGTAAAGCCATGTAGATTTCGTCTTGTACTTTTTATTCTTCTCCTGTTAAATTCGTACTTAGGAGTTACCAAATTTTGGTGCTAATATAAATTTGATTTTTTTCCCTAATTTATTTTCTAACTTAAAAATTATTTTATTCATAAAGGAAGTCTATTGATTTTTGTGTATTTTCTTATATGGAAACACTTTATTACTTATTAGTTCTAGATTTGTTTTACAACAGCAAAGGAAACCATCAACAAAATAAAAAAAGTAATCTACTAAATAGAAAATAGTTACAAACCATATATCTGGTGAGGGGTTAATATCCAAAATATATACAGAACTTGTGCAACTCAATACCAAAAAACTTTCACAAACAATCCAATTAAAAAATGAGCAAAAGATCTGAGTAGACGTTTTCCCAAAGAACATATACAGATGGCCAATAGGTACATGAAAAGATACTCAATATCACTGGTCATCAGGGAAATGCAAATCAAAACCACAATGAAATATTGCATCATACCTGTTAGAATGGCCATTATTAAAAAGATAAGAAATAACAAGTGCTGGTGAGGATGTGGAGAAGAGGAAACACTTGTACACTATTGATGAGAATCTAAATTGGTTCAGCCGCTATGGAAAACAGTATGGAATTTTCTAAAAAAATTAAAGCAGAACTACCATATGATCCAGCAGTTCCACTTCTGAATATTTATTTGAAGGAAACAAACACTAACCTGAAAAGATATATGCGCACTCATGTCCATTGCAGCATTCCAAGAAACCTAAATGCCCATCAATGGATGAATGGATAAAGAAAATGTGATATGTATAAAATGGAATTTTATACATATATATATATAAAATGGAATGTTATTCAGGCATAAAAAAAGAGTGAAATCTTGCTATTTGCGACAATATGTATGGACCTTGAGGGCTTTATGCTAAGTGAAATAAGTCAGGCAAAGAAAGACAAATACCATATGATAACTCTTATATGTGAAATCTAAAAATAAAAACCACATGAAATCAAACCCAAAGATACAGGAAACAGATTGGTAGTTGCCAATGGTGGCAGGTGGAGAGTGGGTGAAATGGATGAAGAGGTCAAAAGGTATAAACTTCCAGTTATAAAATAAGTCCTGGGGATATACGGTACAGCATGGCGACTATAGTTAATAACATGTATAGAATATTTGAAAGTTGCTAAGAGAATAGGTCTTAAAAGATCTCATCACAAGAAAAAAAAATTATGTGTAGTGATGGATGCTAACTAAACTTACTATAGTGATCAAATCATTATGTCATATACCTGAAACTAATATAATGTTATGTCAATTATATCTCAATTAAAAAAAATCAGTCCAGCAGCTGTGAGGATAATGGACTGGAGGGGAAAGAATGGAGTCATTGCAGTAACCCAGGCCAGAGGTGATTTTGGCCTGCAGCAAAGTGGTTGTATAGGGGGATAGAAGCAGACTCACAATCCAAGGTAGAACTTTGCACTTCAGTATCTCTTTTCCTTTTGCTACTATCATGCAATCAATCATGAAGTCTAGGTTTCGACTTTTAGACTTTCTCACCATATTTCTAAAATAATAATAATAACAAATGACATTTTAATCATTTGTATCCCCTAGGCATAAAATTACATCATCTGCAAATAATAGTTTTGTCTCTTTTTCCTAAAATTTAATCAACTAACAAACTCTTTTCTGAACTTTGTTGCATGAGCTAAAGTCTCCAAAGTATTGGTGAATCTCAGTCATACCTATCTTGCTCCTGGCTTTATTAGGAATGCTTTTAGTATCCTTTTTATATTTTCTCTATTACTCATCTTTTAATATTTTCTGTTGGTTTCTAATAAATACTAATGATGTTTAGGAAATTGTCTTTCTCTTTTTATATTAGAAACATTTTTTTAAATGAGAAATATTTACCACATTTTATCAGGTTTTCTCTTTAAGGGACTAGTAATATAATTTTACATTAGCTGAAGAAATACATCTGGCCTGATCTGGATTCTTTTTCTGTATGCCTTGTATTTTTCTTGTCCCATGTGATCTTCAGTAGAACATCTGCTTACATTTTTACCATTACCTTTTATTTTATGCATATTTATTTAATCAGAGTATGCAATGTACTGAATCTTTCTCAATTGATATCTTTTATAAGACATAATTTTTGTCTAAAATCTCACCACATGCTCTCTGTTGCCATGTGATGTGATTCTCCTCTCTCATGTCTCAGTCTTCCACTTGGATCTATGTTCTCTTTGGCAACTCTGTTCTCTCTGTGGTAGCAGCACTCTCAGTGGCAACAGGATAGGGTGAAATTTTACATCTTCTTTGACAGGAAAAAATACTTCCTGCCTGATGTCTACAATGAAAATAAATTATCCATGCAGAAACATGGAAGTCATGATGTTCCTGATGAAACATCTTTTAATAGTCTCTGGGCCGTCATTGAGTGTTAGGTTTTCAATACCATAGGGGTTACATTTCCATGAGATTTTGAATAATTTAGCAATAAAATGCAAATTGTTTATTCTGTATGTCTATCTTTATTTTTTACTGTTTACACTTTAGTATTTGTTAGCATTGAGGGATAGTGTTTTATTTGCATCTTTATTTTGCCATTCGTGGAAAAAAAGGAAGAATATAAGTGACTTAGGCATGTTAAAGAAGTTGACACTGTAGAAGATTACAGTTATGATCCTCAGGTTAATTCTTTAAAATGGGACCTTTTTCACTCAAATGAAACTGGATAATTGACATGTCATCATGTATTTCCTTTTGTAACAATATGTCCTACCAGTAAGAACTTTAGTTAATAATATTTTATCCTTTGCTTGCTTTGTAAAATTTTTCTAAACTTACTATCTTCCCTTTGAACTTTTATCATGCTTTTTGTTTTGTTTTTCTCATAATTAAGCATACTTCATTCTCTCAACCCTTTTTTTATTTACTAAACTTTTAAATTTGGTTGTCGTTCTCTGAATTTCTTCCAGTTTTTCGCTATAGTTTAACAAAGAAAACTCAGAATCTGAATGCTGAGGGTTTTTAAATGCCAAGTAGGGTAGAAAAATTACCTCATGTGTTTTTACATGTGATATTCTTAAAAACAGTTCGATTCAGTGTTTATTTTTCTGGAAAGAATGTTCATTATCGACTCATTCTTTCTATTAGTTTCATAATAAGCTTGAGGGCATTACATAAAAACAGAAAATGAAACTTAAAGCATGAGATAGATTTTTTTTTTGATGGAGAGATCACAAAAGTTGGTATTATGCTGTCTCAAAACTAGCTTAACATTTGTGATATTTGCTATGCAAACTTTCGGTATTAAATCAACATATATTGACAATTATACAAAATTCAAATGCCACCCTGCCTCTACCAGACTTTAGCAGTGATATAAGTAGAATCACATTAAATATTCTTGTTGCTGATGTTATCATAATTTTGATTTAGTTCGTGCAGTTTTCTAGCTTTTGTCTTTACACTTCCAACTAATCACCTCGTGTTTCATTTTACTTTTATTCTATATTAAAGTCTATACTTCCTGATCATAAATATGAATTCAAGGATCTATTATAGCGCTTTCTCATTTGTAAAAAGCTTTCAAGTAGGACCTCACTTGATCCTACAGTCTTATTCGTGGACAGAAAACGAATCTTCATTTTACATGAGAAAAATCAAGGCTCAAATTATTTAAGAAGTTGTCTTAATGAGCAGCAAATGTGACCAATCATGTGGATACTCATTAGTAGAACTTAGGCTAATGTACAGGTCTTGTGACTTCTGGTTAACGGGTTGCTTATTCAAGTATTCAACTACAAGGAAAGTTTAGCTATTATTTTAACTCTGTTTTATTACCGAGTGTAGACTATGTCCACAACATATCAGTGACAGTATTCAAATGCAGATGAAATGAATATGGGTCACAGAAGTTAAAAAGGAAAGAATAAAGTAAGTCAAGGAAGGAGACAGAGAGAGTAGTATGATGCAAATTTTCTGTGGGCACTCAATGATACCATTATCATAGGTCACCAATCCAAATTTGATTTTTAAATCTGCATCATTTAGTACAAATTATTTAAATTATGCCAATGAGGGCATCTATGACTATCTGTTAGTTGTATAACTAATATTCCCAGTTTGTGTATGTGTGAGATTTGTGCTTATGTTTGCAATAATAACAAAATTAACCGCTGCTATAATAAATATTTCACTCTAATCCCTAGACCCCAGAAATCACATCTCTTCCTTTCTTAGAGACCTCACAATCACCTGGCTGCCTCCATGGAACTGTTTCTTCCTGTAGGACCAGCGTGGGCACTGTTCTGCAACTGAGCTCTTTCCATGTGGCTTCATTAATGTATGATAAGCAGCACCAGCCTCTTCCCCGACCCTACCCCATAGTCTTTTGACTTACCTATTTCATTACAGTTTTGTTGCAAACTTGGGATCAAAAGGAAATCATAATGATACCTCACAACTCATATGAGGTATCATTATGATTTTTAAAAGTATCTACTGATTTGAATCAAAAAAGTCAAATACAGAGCTTTCCTGGAGATAAGTGGTAAAATGCAATAACAGAAACTTCAGATGATTTAACTTTTCTCTTATTTCTATTTGACTTCTGATCCTATGATGATTCTATGGGAATATTCCAGAATTGTCGATGCATCTAATCCATTCCTTTAGTGCTAGCATTCTAGCTTTGAATAAGTTATAATTATGGGTCTCTGTAGTATAAAGCAGAGACTCACCCTCCCCGTGCTGTTCTGGCTTCCGTTTCTGGCTCACTGCCATCTCTTTTGTGGCAAAGACCCAGAAGCCCAGGAACAGAAGAAATACACTATCAGTTCTCATCACACCTACCTGGCTTTTTGCCACTCTCATTGAGAGCACCTAAAAAATAACAACCAGAGTAGCTGCCATTTTATTGACATGGGGAAAGGGAGAAAGCCAAATGGGCATAGTATTCCTGATTTAAACTGCATTCAGTTTGATCCATCACATATTTTTGAAAGCACACTCTGTGACTGGCACACTGCACATAGAAATGAATAGGAGTTTGCTTCAAATGAGGCAGATGCTTACAACATATTGTGTTAAGAGGACTTTCAGTTGTATGTACAAATAAGCAGTAGTGCAGAGGAGGCATCTATCACTCTAATGAAAGGATCACTCATCCACTTGCTTTAAACCTCTCAGCTCTTTTCCTATGTCAGAAAGTGGCATGGGACTTCAAGTGTTCTTCACAGCTTCACAGGAGGCACTAGGATAATCTGTGGGAATTGGTGCACTGTTCTAACAGTTTTGCATTCTTGGAGTGGCTGACAGCCAATGGCATTAAAGGTATTAAAGGTCTAACCCTCTTAAGTTGTGGATTGGCAGGAGGCCATTTTACTAGTCAGTACAAAAACTCACTAGCACAAAGACATTTAAATATAGATAGATACAGATATAGATTAGATATAGATAGATCAGTAGCAAACCTGAATTAAAAGCTGTCATGGCAATAAGATATCCTTGCAGACCAGGGAACACAGTAAGTAGACTGAGAAGTTATTGAGATAATATTGAACTATACCAGGGATAATAGCATTGATTCACCCCAGAAAGATAGTATAAATAATGACAATTAATTATTGCAGAAACTTTGAAAACAAATCAGTGAAAATCAGGGAGACAGATCTGGTTGACTAAATGAGTCTGTTCAGGTTTTTAGAAAGTGCTCCTGTGTCCTCTGTGGTCATGGTTAAAGGTACATTTACAGTTCTGCCTCTGCCAGGAGCCTTGAAAAACAAGGCACTTATTTGTTGCGCTATTGTGACCTGAGTGTAGACTTTTCTATAACACCTATGCTTCCTTCTTTGCTCATTATTGAAACTTTAAAAACAAGGCTGTCAAATAGACACCTGTAGCAACCTCAGGGGAGAAAAATTACCCTTTAATATTTATTTTGTTTTAGGAAACAACCAGAGGTCTCAGTAATTGAGGTTGGGGCGGGGGTGGGGGTTGTCTTTAGAAGAGTGACCAGGAGAGACCTGTTTTTCTGTCTCCTGGATAACACTTTCACAATTTGCATTTTACTTTTCTCGAGATGCACAGAGCACTTATTCTCTGACCTTCATCTCTCTTGTCATTCCTGTCGTCAGTTGAGAAAATGACATCTTTACAAAAGGTCAAGTATTTGTCATGTAAGAAAACTACATTAATATTTCTCAGAATTATGATCTCAAGATACAGAGGCAAAAAGTTAGGTGACCAAATTTTTCAGTCGAGTTTATTTGTGTGAGCCATAAAAAATGAATCCACTTTATGGATGCTTTGAATTACTTATGTTGAGGCAAATCTCAAATGAAAGTTTTCATTCTTCTTTATTCTGTAATCCTTTTGATTCCTTAGTGGCCATTCAGAAGCCTAAGCTATTCTCCTCCTGCTTGAAGTTATTTTCAGGACTCAGTGAAGTTATCAGATAGCCATTTCAAACAAATGAAAATGACAGTGCCTTCAAAGACATGTACATCTAAGGAAAGATGATGATTCAAAATTAGTCAATTAGCACCCTTCAAATTTCTTCAGCTCCTAACAAGGGTAAAGATATTCACTTTCTGAGTAATTTAAAAAGACTGCAAATCATTTTCAAATGCTTATCGTTGTATGTATCTTTGTCATAATAACAGCTTACATGCATTGAATGCTTCCTATGTGCACCTGATATGTACTATCTTATTTAATGTTCCCTGTGATCTGGTGTGGTAGATCTTTTTTTATCGTTTATTTTATTAATAAGTTGGCCATCCTTTTATCTCATACTCACATCATCACCAGCCCTATTAACTCTACCCCAGGATACAACTCAGCAGTCAATTTAGCTTCATATCTAGGGTCAACATGCTAGTTCAAGGCACAGTCATCCTTCACTTAGCCTCTTGCAGTACGGGTTCTCCTTTCTATTATGGCTCCCATCCAATCTACAAAGTAGCCAGAATTATCCTTTAAAAATGCAAATTGATTCACATTGCTTATCTCCATAAAATCTTGGTCTACGAAGTTCAGTAGAAGCTGACCCACCACACCCTGTCTGCTCTGACCCTGCCTGCTTTTTCAGCCTCATGTTTCACCACCTTCTCCTTGCTCATTCTACTCCTGGATTATGCTGTGTTGGTCTTTCCCTTCTAGAATGTGCATACTTGTCTCACCTTCACATGTGTTGTTTCCACCAGGCTGCGAAACTACTACTCCTTATTTAGGTCTCTGCTAAAACATTGCTTCTCAAAGTTTCCTCAACTCACGCATCTAAACTCAGTTCTTTTGCTCTCTGCTCTCGTCACATTATCTATATCTATATCTGTATCTATAACTATGTCATATCCTCTGTTCTTTTGCCTACGTGGGTAGATTTTGTCTCAGGCCCTTGCTGATTCTTATGTAGGCCTAGTTCTGTCATAATTTTTTACTGTAAGTCCAAGATCCTTAACATTTATTAAATACAAAAGAAAACATTTTGGAGCCACTTCTTATGATATGGAGACCAAAAAAAGAACAACGTACCATTGTGCCATAATATTTCATTCTAAAATCCTAGGTTGCAAAGTTCTGTGGGAACTTTTCTTGAAACCTCACATTGTCCCTCCACACCTTGGCTCTCCCACCAGGCAGGATCTAGCTAGTACAGGTGCACTAAAATTCCCACCCCTGACTCCCTGAGGCAATAACACTTCTTACCTTTTCCCCACCTTTCAAATGCATAACAATTCTCTCTGGTCTAATTTCTACCCACAAACCTCCACCTATTATTCCTTGGTCTATACAGACAATCCAGCCACCAGAACTGTTCAAAAAGCTGTGGGGGATAAATATAACTTACCAGGTTTTTGTTTTGTTACATTTTATTTCTATGATCATTTTTTTAATGCTGCCTCTTCACTAGACTAATCTCCATGATAGCAGAGAGCATGGTTATTATGTTCATGGTTACATGTCCTGCATCTAGCACATTGCCTAGATCATGAAAATTAATAAATAAATAGCTCTTGAATAAGTGGAATAACTTGCATGAAGTCACACAGCAGTTAGTAGTGGAGCAAAATTTAATCCAGATGTGCATCCGACTTCAAAGGGCATGCTTTTTTTTTTTTTTTAAATCTACAAAAGCCATGGCCGATGCGATTATTGTGCAAGTGTATTCAAATGGGTGTATTATGGCCACGTATGTACTTGAATTGTCCTTTTCAGTCAAGGGTCTGCATAATATATTTTTGTGGATGCTGTACTTTGTGGCATGGCTTTAAATTCATTGATATTTGAGAGATGTGAACACTAGAGGCCATTATGAGAATTTTTAGATGTGGTTCTAACTTGTATTTTTCCTAAAAGGGACTACTAATCATTTACCATCCTACCATCTGCCTCTTCTTATCTCATTTTCAAAATCTAGAGTGTGGAAATCCCTGGCATCATAAGACGTAATAATGCCCAGTAAATTTTCTCTTCAAAGAATTGAATGGCAATTTCCTGCCATAGCAAGAAAGAAAAGATTGAAAGACATGAACTTACGCATACTCTTTAGGAAGCTGTTACATAACCTCTGAGGTTTGCATTCAATTATATTATCAGAAGGTTCTGTGAAGCAGCCATGATAGCATGTGGCAATGCCCTGGCCTAGCCATTGCAAAGAAGGGCACCCTAGAAGGCTCTACGGCTTCTGAATGGCCTAATCCATTCATCATACATAAGAGGAAGCAGAGTCATTTTTTTAAATTAACTTATTCTCAAGTTATAAATGATAATTCATTCATTTATTTATTTATTCATGATGATTCCCATCATCATTTACTAAATTACAAGTAATATATTTCTGCAGAATATTTGCCTACCAATTTATGTTATAAATTTAGTATATGATATTTTAGGATATTTGGAAAGTACTGGAAAAAGGTATTTTTTAAAAATCTCCAAACCTGTGGATATCCACAATTACTATTTTGGTGTGTATTTGTGCATAATGATACATGCATTTCATTGCTTACACATAATTCTAGTATAAGTTATGGGAAAAAAAAAAAAACTGAGGCTGCCCTCTTCTGCAGAACATAGAAAGAAATTTTAGGATACCAAGATAGTTTTACATGCCTTTTATTCTATGTCAAGTGCAATGCTCAATCTCTATGCAAAAAATAACCTGGAATCTTCTGTCCTCCATTGGACGGATAGAATTTTCATTGGTTGGAGTGGTGCTCAGCCCAAGGCTAGCTGTATTCATCTGGGGATGGAAGGGATATCTGAGGGATCTTGCTTTTAGTTGAGCTCCTGGGGTCTACCAGGCTAGGGTCCAGTAAGGAGAGAGGCTGTTACAGTTCTTTATTACTTTCCCCGGGGTCAAGATCGTTAGCTCATTTATGAAATCAAGTAATAATTCATTCTTGCCATTATTTTGCAGTTATAAGAGTCTCTCTATTTATTCAAAGATATATACTTACCAAACTGAGCAAACAAGAAGGATTTGCAAACAAAGGGGATTTAAGGAAGTGATATGAAGACACTACTCATTTTCTCAGTATGGGGATACAGCTTATATTTCCAAAAATCTGTAATTGCTTCGCCCCAATTTTTCTTATGACAGACTCCTCTTCCTTCTATCTTGAGAAAGTAAAAATAAAATAAGTATCCATAATTTATGAAAAACATTTTATCAAATTTAATTCTTATGTAATACCTAAGGTTACATAGTATATCAGTTTGCTTGGGCTATAATAGCAAAATATCACAGACAGTGTGTCTTAAACAACAGAAATTAACTTTATCACAGTCCTGGAGGCTAGAAGTCTAAGATTAAGGTATTAATAAGATTGGTTTCTTCTGAGGCCTTTCTTTTTCACTTGTAGATGGCTATGTGCTTCCTCTGTCCTTACATGGTCTCTCCTTTGTACATGTCTGTGTCCTAATCTATTCTCATAAGGACACCAGTCATATTGGATTAGAGTCCACTCTAATGGGCTCATTAATTTACTTCTTATTTCAAATAGAGTCACATTTGAGTTCAACATGTGAATTTGGGTGAGGAAAGGCCATAATTCAGCCTATAACACATATGTAGTAAATTAAGATTCTGAGGTTTAAACAGTAGGTTTTATGACTACAAAGTCCAAATATTTCTACTATAGCAAAGCTGCCTCTGTGTCACTAATACTCTTCTCCTCTGTTTTTATTCTATCTCATTAAGCAACTCTACCTCTCACCATCCCAGGATGCTACTACTTTCTAGTTAGGTTTTACAAAAATTAAAATCCTTCTCTTAAGAAGATAGAGTGGGTAAGCCTAAGGAAAAGAGGCAGCAGTCATGTTGTGAAATGCTTGAAATATAGATTAAGGAGATTGTACAATTATTAGACCTCCCCCCCCCAAAAAATAGGCATTTATTGAATGTATATAGGTTATTTGCAAATAACTATTAGACTATTGGAATTATTCTCGACTGGTGAGAATTAGTTTAAGGAGAAAATAACAGAGAATCATTAGGCTTATCTAGTCCTTATTTCATTTGTTCTTCACCATAACACTGTTAAGTGAACAGAGTCCCTTTATTTTTATCATTTTAGAGAATAAGGAGTTGAAGCTCAAAGAGTTTGTATAACTTGCTCAAGTGGTAGAACTAGGACTCCAACCCACTTCTTTTGATTCAGAGTGCAGTGATCTTTTGCTTATACTGGCTGCCTCCCTATTCAGTGTACCCACAGGATGCCGTGTGAAGTTCTGTAGGTAATTTGTAGATTCGCCACAGGATGTGCTCTCAAAGAACTTCCTTTGTGAAAGATCAAACTATCATACTCCTCACCATCTCCACTCTGTACTCCCTGAAGCCTGTGGACACACCAATGGATATGCATATCCGCATTCACAAAGTCCTGTCTTATATTACACTTATGGGAATGCATTTTCTGAAGATGGAATTACTTAGAGGGATGTGGGCAACTAACTCCTACACAGTATGACTGAGAAGTTCACAAGCTCATATCCTCTTTCAGATATATCTTCACCTGACTGCCAAGGTGCCTATACTTCCTCCTCTTAACTGATTCTAAAACCTCACCTAAAGGAGAGCTAGAATTTTTTTTTTTTTAAGTGGCTTAACTGTCACTATAAACCTGTTTTTCACTAGTGAGTTGTGAAATCAATTTTGTGGGTCATGACCAGCATTTCAAATATGAATTAGAATAAAATAAAATAGAAAACATCAGAGTGTACTGTTTGAAATTAGAAGAAATATTGCTTTATGAAACTTCTGTTGCCATTTTTTTCTCTCTGTATGTGAGTGCCCACATACTGAATCCTTATGGAAGATGTATTTCTTGATCAGTGATAGTGGAAAAAAGGTTGAGAAACAATCTTTTTTTTTTTTTTTTGACAGCTCTTTACACTTTTGTATTGAGTATTCTTTTGATAATATGATAAAAGTTAAGTCTCCCTCCCAAGAAAAATACACACAATTTTACACATCTATGTTTTTGGTACAGTTTTGAAAGGCTTATTGACCATATGAATGTCACCTGCTGGTCTCAAGTTAGCAACACTTGCTCGAGTTAAAATGGCATATTTTCTGGAAAGGGGAGAAATGGCCCTAGAAATTTCTTCTGGTTCCTTTTCTTCAACATGTTCCTATTTTAGCCCGAATACCTTTGGCATTTCAAGTTAAGAGCTTAGCCTAAAGAAGAAGAGAGAATTTATTCAATGTTTTGTTAATAACTTTTTACTGAATAAAATAAAACTGGGGATGCAATGGTGTTCAAACGAATACTGCACTAGCTCCATTGAGCTTAAGTTCTAAAAGCAGAGAAAGGCAATAAGTAACGAAATGAGATGATTTCTGATAAATTTAAGTGTTATGAAGGAGATAATTGGAGTGAGGTGATAGAAAAAATTGGAGAGGAAGTGGGATAGGTTAAGGAAGGCAGTTTATTTGGGCTTGGGGTCACAGAATGTATTCTTTTATTAGCTTGGATTGCTATACTAATATCTGTGGTCATGCCACCCTTAGCGCATTATACCTATCGAGTACTTTACAATATTTCAAAGCACTTTATGAATATTTATTGATTGGTAATTTTCTTTCATTTTTTCAGGATAGATGGAGAAAATATGTTTAAGAGTATAGATTCTGGCATCAGACTGAGCTTGAATCTTTGCTCTGCCCTTTTCTAGCAATGTGGTTGTGGGCAAGTTACTTAATCTCATTAAGCTTCAGTTTCTTCAGGCTTATCTCTAAAACTGGACAAATTAGACTGTTACGAGTATTAAACAGGTTAATAAATGTAAAGACCTTGCTTGCACATTCCATTTTCTGATATCCATTCCAGGAGTCAGTGGTTTTGAAAAACCACCATTTTATATCCCACAATTTGTGGGTCAAGAACATGGGCAGATCTCAATGGAGAAGTTGTTCTATTTCATTCTTTTTCTGCTTCATCAGCTGAAGTTACTCAGTAGTTTTAGCTGGCAGATGAGCTGTTCTGGGGATGTGTGTGTGTGTGTGTTTGGGGGTGTTTCCAGGTGTCTTTATTCATATGTCTGTCGTGTGGTAGATCTGACTGGAAGGCTGGGACTGTAGAACAGAGCTCCTGCATGTGACGTCTTCAGCAGGTTCTCTCAGAATAATCAGATTTCTTAAGTGGAGGCTCAGGGCTTCCTGAAATAGTGTTCTAAGTAAGAGGAAATAAGAGGCGATGGCTTCCTAGAGGCTGGGTCCAGAAACTAACACAGAGACACTTCTGCTATATTCAACTGGTTAAAGCTATCACAGAACCAACCCTGATTCAAGGAGTTATGGACCCCACCTTTCCGTGGAACAAATATCAAAGAATCTGTAGCCATCTTTAAACTGCCACACAATGCACAGTACCTAGAAAGTACTAGATAAATTGAAGTTTGTAATTTGTTATGTTATACCGTTTAAAAATTCTGGTTATACATTTATTTCAGATTGTTATAGCAAAATCCAATTTCGACCTTGTTTTTTTCTTTACTTTCTCTTTGCTTTTTATACTTCTTACATTAGCCCTCATCAGTAGGTGGCAGTTGGAGATTTAAAAACTGGCGTACCCAATGCAGGCCACTGAGCATTAACTGTGTGACTTTCCCTCCCATGATAGCAACGGGTTTTATTTGTGCCACAAGTCATACAGAACTCGGTTTCAGTTTATTCATTGGTAGCCCATAATCCCGCTAATACTACCACGCAATTGTGTGTGTTTCCTCTCTAGAGGCCAAGGACCTAGAAAAAAGGTGATACCTTAGTACATTAAAATTTATTAGTAAACAATCAAATTTTCCTGGATGCATACACTACTCGACTGAACTCTGGGCTCTTCTTTCTATCCCCAACCCCAATGAAATCTTCCAAATGAAAAGAGCAGAAATAAAAATACACATGAAAAGTTAAACAAGTTCACATTGTAAAATTTCTTGTAAAAGCGTGATGATTGTGTGGCATTACTCTCAACAGACATTTCCTGTAACCACTTACTCCCAATAACGAATCAGCAGCTTAATAGGGGTTCTGCATTCTTATCTATTGGATTAGCTGTCTAACTGAGTTATTTATTTGCTTTGGCCAACTCTGCCTATCCCACTTTCCTTTTTATTTAATTTTTCCAGATTTAATACTGCCAGAGGTACACAAGTGCTTTTTTTTTGTTCGTGAAACTCAATGTCAATTTAAAGGCAGGTCCCTGGAGCAGTGAGCATTTGTGACTGGGTCATCTATTTCCCTGAATTTGTTACAGCTTTTGAGATATATGTAAGAAGGATAAAACAGATAAGCCGAATTGGTTTTTGAGACAAGGGGCACCTACAAATGGAGTACTATTGACCATTAAAATGTAGCGTAATTATTTTTTTTTAAGAAAAGATACATTTTATCATTTTATCTTATGTCTTGAAACCAAAATGTCTCTGTCCTGCTTTTATTAAAAAAAATTATCATAATGTAAGTCATACCCATCCCTTTCAACCACACCCCTACTTACCCAGTCCCAGCTGTTTATTAAGTAAATTCTGTTTTGAGGTCATTATTTTCCCCAAGTTTCCCAGAATTACCACTCCTCCATCCCAAAACTGTTTTAATTTGTGTAGCAAGGCTACTTTGGAAGGGATATTTGCTAGCAGAAGTATCGATTCAATAATGGAGTTGCAGTTCAATTGTGGTGACAAGAGGACTGATTTTTTTTTTTTTTTTTCTTTAAGGATCATGAAGCTATTTAGACTCCAGAGGATAAAATTTGTACATGAAATCACCTGATTTTCTTTTTACTGCTTAGGTAATAAACTTGCCTTAACAGTTTGCTCAAAGTTCACACATTTGCACCTTTGAATAGCTTTCAAAAAGAAGGCCCTCATTCCCTCTTTGCAAAAGAAAAAATTGCCTTCTAACAACTAGGAAGGTGATATTCCCCCGAGACCATCAGTCTTCTCATGTGTGACATTATTTCCATTATCATACCGGTACTCCTACAGACTTTACCTGAAGCACAGTGTGGTGGAAAGAGTTCTAATTGAGAGCCAAGAGGACTAGCTTTGGTATTCTCTTCTGCTCTTCACTAGCTGCTTAAATTGGACCTGTATTTAACCTTTCTGATCCTCCTCTTTCTCTGTCATTTAAAGCAAGAATGAGGAACTACATGATCTTATGGGTCCCTTTTAGTTCAAAAGACAAAGATATAACAAGCTTAAAATATTTAGCTTTGGTATGAATTTAGAATGGGTAGTGTCAAATGTTACACTTATATTTTTCTGTTTGTTTTAATGTACTCTTTGATGTTGATTTAAATAATTTCTTTCATCTAAATTTTTTAATCAAAGGCTGCTCCTATTCTCCTTGATTCTCCCAATGAGACACTCCAAGAACCTCACACAGGGTGTGACCATGGAAAGTGTCCGGCTGATTTCCGAGCTGCAGTCACCTTCACTCTGCACAGCAGCATTTCCAAGCAAACTGATGTTCACAGTTCTCCTTCTGGCAGCAAACTACTTGGCCACAGGGTTTGTATCAGTTCTCTTTTTTCCTCAACACAGCACTTTCCCAGTTCATGTAAACTCTATGTTAATTATTTTGGCCGTTAGCTGAGAAAGAAGAAAAGCTCACATTTACTAAATCAAGAATGACAAAGTGGATTCAGAAGTGTTCTCTCTACAAAATGGTTTACGCTCTGGAGCTAATGCAGACTCTGTCTTTGCTTCAATGTGTTGCCCACAAATATCGATTAATCATTTTTCTTTATTAGCTTATGCCCCTTGGTAGTATAATGCATTTGACTTTCCTTCTGTCTTCTAGGAGAGTGGGATGCTATAAACTGAGGCTGATACTGTCAGCAAACGGATTCCAGCAATTTCTAGAGTTGAAGAAACAGATAATATAATGTTAGTCTCCTCTAATAAAAAATATAAATGTTAGAGAGCGGTGGTGTTTTCTGTTTTCATGCTTATGAAACGTGCTGTAGTGAGGTGGAAGACACTGGGGTTAGAATCTGAAGATTCTAATCCTTCTGTTAGTTCCACACTGCTGCCTAAAAGTTTTCTGTGCCCTTTAAAGAAGGACCAGAGGCCAATTCTAAGATGTGCACCGTTGTCAGAGTAATATAAGTGTCTAGGCAAAGAAGAGAATCCACACGAGATATTTCCCTCTAACTCCTTAAAGAGTGTGTATTTTTAGTTGCAAAGGAGAGATTTAAGCTGCCTTTTTAGATCTCAGTTGATAAGCATAGTTTTAGCAGTCCAAACTCTGGCTCCAAGTATGAAAAGAATTGAGTTAGTTTGCTGTTTTCTTCTCATGTTGCACACTGGCTTTTATTATTCAGTCAACACTATGGGAGGGAGAGGTGCCTCACAGCCCCTAGGACCATACTGTCTTATTTCAAAAAAACAGATCATACTAAACTGAGGATTTTTAGTCTCAACTCCAAATTAAGGAGAGAGGAGTTTATTGTCTTAGCTCATGTCAGATGAGTACTTGTCCTTGCACTAGGGGTTTGGTAAGGAAACACATAGCTGGGTCCTGGGAAGGTCTTTCCACCACCTCTTCACTTCCTTCTCCACTACTGTGAACCAGGGAAGCCATTCAAGCACAATTACCTGAAGACTTTTGGCCTTTGTCAAAGACCTGAATTTTCATGGTCACACCTATGCAAATAAAACCCAATATATGTTCTTAATTGATCTGCCTTTTTTTTATGTGCTTGTCAAGAGAGATTTTTCCTTTATGCAAAAATAGGAAGGTCTAAACCTGAGGATGAGATTTACTTCTATTACTATTTCTTTGCATTTTAGGCACGTTTAGTGACTTTCCACTGTGGAAGAGGGGGACTTTGTGCTCTTCGACACCCAATATCTCAACTATACCAACAACACACGCTTAGCTCCTCCTCCCCATACAGCACTCTCACAAAACACATTTCCTATGCCCATCATATAGTCATATCATAATTTTACATAGAACACTAATTACTGTTTTTATTATTATAAACATGTAAATGTTATTTACAGTAGAACCATATAGAATATTGTGTCAGCCAGAAGAGGATAATCCATGTCACATAATGAACAATGCCAGAATCTCAGTGGTTTTGCTCAAAGTTCACTCCAGGATCAAGGTACTGTCCCAGGGAGTTGTCCTTCATGCATTAACCTAGCAATCCAGGGTGTTCTCATTTTGTGGTGTACCAGCTAAATAATTTCTAAGGCAAAGGACAGAGAATGTAGTAGAAATCTCGGGGCTTTTCATTGCTTCAGACCAGAAGTGACTATATACCACTCTTGTTCACATTTCATTTACCCAGACTAGTCACCTGGCTTTGTCTAACTGCAAGGGTATTAGGATGTGGAATTCTCAAGAAAAGAAAAGAAAATGGGAGAATGGGATTATTGGTGATGTTTACTACATATGAGATGATTTTAAATTTTTTTAAACTTCCTGAAGTTTGTTATACTTGTTTTCTTATTTTGTATGCTTACATACACCATTTCGTCTTGACAATAGCTCTTCTTTAGCATTTTAAAAAAATCTTTATTT
Organism: Pteropus alecto; assembly: GCF_000325575.1. Lineage (NCBI taxonomy): Eukaryota > Metazoa > Chordata > Mammalia > Chiroptera > Pteropodidae > Pteropus > Pteropus alecto. Next base: position 3,725,003 of record NW_006494613.1, on the reverse strand, counting down.
TAATTAGTTTTAAGTATACAGTACATTGGTTAGACATCTATATAGTTCATAAAACGATCCCCCAATTGCTTCCTCCTTCCCAACCCTCCACCTAACCAGCGTATTAATGCTTAATGCATTCCCTATGCCATGCTCCCCATCTATCAGCTACGAATTTGTACTTCACCCCATTCTCCCAGCCCCTCAACCTCCCCTTCCCTCTGTCCATCACCAAATTGTCCACTATATTTGTGAGTCTCTTTTTGATTAGTTTGTTCTTTTTATTCTTTAGATTCCGCGCATACGTGAAATCATGTAGTTTTTATCTTTCTCTGTCTGACTCAAATACCTTGTAGGTCATCAAAGCAATATCTTTTTCCATCCTCTTCCTTTTAGTCTGTGTGTCTTTTAATCTGAAGTGTCTCCTATAGGCAACATATGTAGGGGTCTTATTTTCTTATCAATTTAGCCACCCTGTCTTTAGGTTGGAGCACTTAATTCTTTTCCATTTAAGGTACTTATTGATAGGAATATAGTTGTTACCATTATTTATTCCTGTTTTTGATACATGTTTTTTTCCTTTTAAAGAAGTCCCTCCAACATTTCCTCTAATACTGGCTTAGTGGTGATAAATTCCTTTAGCTTATTTTTGTCCGGGAAGCTCTTTATCTGTTCTTCAACTCTAAATGATAGCTTTGAAATCAGCTGCCAGTCTTATGGGTGTTCCCTTGTAGGTAACTATCTGCTTTTTCTCTTGGTGCTTTTAAGATTCTCTCTTTGTATTTAACCTTTGACATTTTAATTATAATGTGTCTTGGTGTGAGCCTCTTTGGATCCCTGATTTTTGGATTCTCTGAGCTTCCTGGGGTTTTATGTCTATTTCCTTCATTGGGTTAGGGAAGTTTTCCATCATTATTTCTTCAAACAGCTGTTCAACATCTTGATTTTCTTCAGTTATGCCAATCAGACAGATATTTGGACCCTTAATAGTGTCCTATATGCTCCTTAAATTATTTTTATAACCTTGGCATCTTTTTTCTTGTCATTGTGATTGTGTGTCCTTGGCTTTCCCATACTCTAGATAGGGCATTTGATCTTTTTCTTCATTCATTTTGTTTAGTCCTTTGTTTATTCCATTTAATATACTTCTCATCTTAGATAATGTGTTCTTTATTTTGGACTGGTTCCCTGTTATAATTTTCATTTCCATTTTTATGCTTTTTATCTCTTGGTTGAAGTTCTCACTGAATTGCTCTACACTTCCCAAAAGTTCATCGAGCATCTTTATAATCAGTATTTTGAACTCTGCATCTGTTAGATTACTTGACTCTATTATATCTGGATCTCTGTTCTGTTCTCTCATATGGTTTCTGTTTCTTTGTCTTCCCATTTTGGCTGCCTTTCCATGTCTGTTTCTATGTAATAAACAAAGCTCCTAAGTCTCCTGGTCTTATTAGTGTGTCCAGTGGCACAGTCCTGAGAGGGGTTCAGCTGCAGGCCAAATTTAGCCCAAGCTTGTACCCCTCCAAGGCCACCTGTTAAGATTCAGCAAGCAATACACAGATGCTGTGCTTACAGTTGTCTCAAAAGGCCACACCAGAAACTGTGGCCAGCTACCTCCACTGTGAGTCTAGGCGCTGCTCAGCAAGGAACACCTGACTCACTGGGGAGATACCTGGACATGGCTTGAGTGGGGCCACGAGTTGGAGGAGGGGAGGTTTTGAGGAATCCTCTGGGCGGAGCGACCTCTGTTATCCAGTTTGATGACATCACGGCTATGGCAGCTCTGTGGCCGTGCACTAGGAAGGGGGAGGGCTCAACAGGGAACAATGGATACTGCCAGCACTTCTGTATAGAGTCTCGCCTACAGCCCTCACTCCAACAACTCAGTGTCCCTCTGTAAGTCCCTGGTGCCCGCTGCATGCAGCTGAATCAGCACTGGTGCTCAGAGTGAGCAGATCCGTCACCTCACAGACTCGGCCCCTTTAAGAGGCGTCTGCTTCTGCCACAGCCTCCATCTCACTCTCACTCAGCCACTCGAGACCAGGCAGCCCCACATCCTCGCCCCATCTTACCTTCTGCCATTTCGGGGTGCTTTCTTGGACTTCTCCCTAGTTGTATGGCTTGTTCATCAAGATCCCAGGCAATTGTTCCTTGCTGCTTACTCCTTGTTTCAATCACCACTTTGATTTGGTCACCAGAGGGATGAACAGAGCCTCTATCATCTATGCTGTTTTCCCACACTCTCTTCTTTAGCATTTTGACCAGCCCCAATCTATACTGGTTTTCTAGATATCAGATTATATATATTTTTTTAAATTTTTTCTACCTCTCACTTAACTTGATCCCAAATATTATTAATTTTTGGTTTACGTACTCATTCTAGAGGAACACGTCTTCGGATTACCTGAGAAAGAGTACATTGGAGGTAAATTGTTTAATAACTTACATGCCTAAAAATGTCTTTATTTTATTGATATATGTGTGTGTTGTTCATCCATTGTGTTGGCCACTCAGTGAGTTTCTTCAAGTATAATCTGAGATCTTTCAATTTAAGAAATATTCTTGAAAATAAATTTTAATTATTTTTTTTTTCTGTTATGCTTTTCATATCTCTTATTTGGTGGATATTGTACCTCCTATTCTGGTCTTATAATTTTCTTATATTTTACATTTTATATTTACTTTTAAAATATTATCTTTTAACATTTTTATTTGATTTTTTAATTTGTACAGGAACATTTTAAATTTCAAAGGCCTCTTTCTTGTTTTCTGATTATTCCTTTTTTAGAGTTAGCAGGTCTTATTTCATGAATGAAATGGCTCCTCTGTTTTCTCTGTTAATAATGTTAATAATGTTTTCCCATCACCCTCCATGCATAGATTCTGTTTCCTTTAAGTTACCTTTTATGTTGGCTTGTTTTGGCTTGTCTTTTACTTTAGAGACTTTCTTCAAATGTTTGGTGATTTTGGGATGTACATATATAAAGGTTGGGCATATAAAAAACAAATGTTTGTGTGTGTGTGTGTGTATATATATATATATACATATATACATATATATATATGTATGTGTGTGTTTATGACTTGTTGATTGGAGATTTAATCGTAAATTGTTCTTATTAGACTATTCCAATTGGAGGTTGCAAGTCAATATGTTTAGATCTTTTTTATTGTGATTAATTTAGAATTCTCCAGTTAAAAACCTTCTCCTGACTGGTTGATACTCGCATCCTCAGGGATAGGAAGAAAGAAGTGGGGATTTCAATATAAATGTATAAGTGTTTACTTAGTTTCTCTGTTTTTAGTATAGACGATCATATTCAGAAGCCTGATATTGGAATCTCCCAATAAAATGGTTTTCTGCAGAGGGTGAAGCTGACACAGATCTTCGGCTCAGCAGCATGGAAGAGGAAATTGGAAGTCTAATTGCTTCTCAAATAGACTCAACTAATCCACCTATTCTTAGTCCATGTTGCTGTGAACTACTGCCACATGTAAATGGTCTCCCAATTTACATGATTTTGAGAGTGTTTGGAACAAATTGAATTATTTTTCAGATTTGCTCTCTGCTACTTTAGGATTTAGCTTCCTGAAGTCTTTAAATCATTCATTACTCATTATGCTTTTCCAAATTTTGTGGCTATAATTTTCCTTATGTATTGTTTTTCTTGTGAATTTAAGCTTAAAATATTTATTTGACTCAGGATTATTATTATGAAATGTTAAAACATGTACAAAAGCAGATATAATAGTACAATAAACCTCCATTTACTTATCACTCAGCTTCAACAAATACCAAGATAGCGCCAATTTTATTTCTTTATGCTACTCCCTTTTCTCATTACTCTAAGTCCCCACTGGAATATATTAAAACAAATCTTGATTTACATTATTTCATTTATAAATATTCCTCATGTTAATCTAACAGATGAGGACTTAAAAACATAATTGCTAAACAGTTGTCACACCCAACCAAACTGTAATTACTTAATATAATTTAATGCCCAAATATATGTTAAGTTCTCTCTGATTATCACAAAATGTTGTCTTTTTACTTTCTTTTTTCTTTTTTTCTTTTGATCACAGTCCTCATATTGTCTTGTTGAGCAGCAAGCTGGCATAGTTGATCTAGTTATCAAACATTAGGAAATATGAGTGTGCTGTTTCTTCTCATTTCTGTGGAGGAATAGCATAGGTAGTCATGACCATATATTCAAGATCATTGTAGACAGCTTTGGTTTAAGCCTTTTGTCCAAGAAAAATTATTAACAGTGCCCCCAGTCATGGTCATAAATGTCTTAGTTTAACAAGAAAGTATGTGGTCAACCAGCAAGGGAGGAGCCCATAAGCAGTGCAGTCCTTTAATTATTTTCTCTACAAATCTAAGGTCCTCAGAAGGTTTTACTTGTAAAAAAAAAAAAAAAAAAAAAAAAAGGGCTGAGAAAGATCACTACTTCTGCTGGTCTTCCTCCAGATTTGGTTGGGAAATTGCACAACCAGGTGACTCCCCTTTATACTGAGTGTAGATTGTTCTTCAAGGTATTGCTCAACTTTTTCAGCCCAGAAGTTTATTCTGGGTGTGTAATTCTCATTTTACATCCCTATACTTGGGGGCGATGTGAGATTCAGTAACTTTGGGGTGGAGAGGATTCCTAGCATGGCCATTTTATCATTCCTTAATTAATTACCTGGACACCTCCCCGTGGCCAGAACTGTCTTCTAAGCTTTGCTCCTTTTGTTTTTTGTGATTTGGTGCTTGAAAAACTATTTTGAGCTCCTTTTTGGTTGTATGGGATTTATAGTTCTCCAGCTTTTGTTAGGTTTCATTGTCAATCTTTTCTTACTTGCTTTATATCTTCCAGGATTTCTTTGCTTTTCTGGTTTGTGGTATCATACTACCCAGTTTTCAAGTGCTTTTATGGACTTATTTTTATCATTCTATTTCTTATGTCATTAGAAAAGGGACTTGAGGAAGGAGGGAAGCTAAACTCAATAGTATTTGATAAGCCATCTTGAGTGAGAGCCTCTATGCCTTTTTTACTTCTCCATAGAAATGGATTTAATCCTTTATGGTTATGAGGAGCAGATCTATCAGGACAATAGCATTCTATTCCTGGCAAGACAGATAAAACTGATGTGATTCAGGAAAATGAAAGTAAAAATAGTTATGAGTTACTACTACATACTTGCCAGAATGGCTAAAAATGAACAGGACTGATATTATCAAGTGTTGGCAAAGATGCAGAGTTGCTAGAACTCCTTTACCAGAGAGTAGGAGTAAAAACTGATAAAACTATTGGGGAAACTGGCATTATCTACCAAATTTGAGAACACGAGACCTATGACCTGGAAATTCACTTCTAGGTATTTATCTAATGGAAATGCATCTGCATGTATACCAAAATGTTAATATTGACATTATTTTTAGTAGTCCAAACTGTAAACAACCTAATGTCCATCATTAGAAAAATGTATGAATATTTTGTAAACACTCATACATTATTATACAGCATGTGACTACAGCAATGAAAGTGGCAAAATACTGTTACATACGGTAGAGACCAATCTCACAAAAGTTACAGTGATAAAGGGAGTCAAATAGAAAAGAGTATATATTGTATGATTTCATTTAGAATAAATTAAAAGGAGATAAAACTAATCTATGGCATTAAATGTCAGGACAGAGATTACCTTTGGGGAGGAAGAAGGAGAGTGGGTAACTGGAATGGATACAAAGTGAGACTTCAGGTACTAGCTATGTTCTATTTTTTGACCTGGGTGGGGATTTCATGGGCGTGTTAACTTTTTGTTGATTCATCAAGTTATACACTGATTTTCACACTTTTCTGAAA
>NW_006494613.1:3710148-3719145 GCF_000325575.1 Pteropus alecto | reverse complement strand
AAATACTTAAAAGTTTCAAAAGAAACAGAACAGCTTGAAATAAAGAAATCTCATTATGTCCACTATACATGAACCAAACTAATCTCTAAATTATTATATTTCTGTAGAGATAATATTGATGCTCTTTATTTGCATGCTATTCAGTAATTTTCAGACAACTCTCAAGTAAATTTTCTCACTTAGCTTCATAGCATTATAATGAAATATTCTGCAAGTAATTTTAAATTTGTTGACAAGTAAAATAACTCAGAGAGTTGTCCTTTGCCATTTATAGCAAGTAAAAGTTGGTAATGGAACCCAAGGCTGATGACTCATCATATAGCTTTTCACTATACTTACTGGGCTTCAGCCTGTAATCTCAAAACTTTGGATAGATGTTTTTCTTGTTTTATTCCCTAAAGAGTCTTTCTGTCTCATAGGTATCCCAAGCAACTAGTCTAGACAATTTGTTAGTAAATGTACAAGTTAATTACTGTTTTAAAAGGAGCTGTCTTAGAAAAATTTTCTCATTCATAAGTGAGATTGGGCACCATGACAATTTGATCACACTTATGGGGAATGTTACTGAAGTAAAAGGGGTCTCATTTGTCTGCATGCATCAAAGGCAAATGAGGTACAAACGGCGCTGAAGCAAAGAAATAAAGATCTAAGGAAATGGCACCAAACCCAGAGACAAAGGTGAGCTAGCAGTCAAAGACCTGGCTCCCCGATGGGCTCTAGGGGACAGGTTATGTAAGGAAGGATCATTAGTTATGGTTACTATTGGAATTGGGGTCATGGGCTCTACTAATTAGTCGGGGTTAGGGTAGCAGGCAGTTGATCATTGCACCAGATCCTGATGTCAGTCATATATCTAGCTTCAAGGGGTTATGATCACTGGCGATGTTCCACCTTCATGGGTCTGGAGCGGAAACACAACTAAGATCAAGATGTTATCTTTAGTTTGACTGAAATTGTTTCTGTGGTCAACAGGCCTGAGGCTTTGTTCTTAAGACTGTTTGATGCTGACCTAAGGGCTGACTGATTATGAGAGTGGTGTGCAGTATGTGCAAAGGTGGAAGGATAAGGAAAGAAAAGAAGCAAGTGAGTCATGGTACTATGAGACTGGAAAAGACCAGTTTGAATCAAGGAAAAAGAAAAGAGAAAAAGTCATTTCAAAGAAGTGACATTTTTTTGCATGGTTACAGGAATACTTTGTTATTTTGCTATGTTATCTTAAGATATGTGGCTTTAATATTGCACTATAATAGCTAATAGCTATGCTTACATGTAGAATCATGTTTGTTTGAAGGGAACAAATCGTGTCCACACGAATGTGTTTACTGCTCTGAAATCTCAAAGTTTCCTGACCTCTCTCATACCAAAAGCACAAAGTATAGGGCGAGAGAAGTGAAAAGGTGTTCAATATAGATGCCTGCAGCTCTAGCTGGTCATCCTGCCCCAGGTATCCTTGGGTTTTAAAATACCATCTTCCAATTGGCATTTAAGTTTGAGTAGCTGATAGTAGGTGGTACTAAGGAGAGCACAGAGAATATATGCCTTAATTTAGGATGTGGTTCGGAATGCTGGGGAGATGACATGAAAGGGGGCAGGTAGAAATGAGGAAGCAGAGAGGCCACATGATATTTTAAATAACTTGTAAAAATACCTAAAGGCAAGGCTTATTGCCCTCTTCTTTCTGTTTCAAGTTCCTCTTTCTCAAGCTCCAGGCTGTTTTTTGTGTCTAACCTAGGAAATCTCGAGAGAAGGGCTTGAAGACAACTAGGCAAAGATTTAAGATTATTAAAAAAAAGAGAGAGAGATGGGCACGTAGTCACTCCTTTGCTTTGTTTACGCTGTTTTATCCGTCATCTAAAATTGTTTGGCAACCATGGTTTTGTAAAAGAAAAGTGAACTAATAGTTTTCGACTGCTTTCTAAATTTGTAAACATGAAAGACTTCTCGATGGAAACATTCAGGTTGTAACATTCAGATTTAATGCCCATATGCTTCAGTCAGATTAATGACATAATCAGGAAAATAGTCTACAAACTAAGAACACATTTCACTCTAAAATATTACCTGAACCTTATGTTATCCACAGCATAATTTTAACTGATTTAATATGGAACATTTTTTCTCCAATCTTTGCTGCTCTAAAGAAGCCATTATAATTTTTTTGAGTAAATGATGTTTAAACCAAAGTGCAGTGTTTATTCTCAAATACACATTTGAGTCTTAACATTGTCTTTTTAGTCTAATTAAATGTGAATTTCTCATATTTAGTGCTAAATTAAGAAATAACTATGTAACTTTTTTCTCCCTTAGACTCTTCTTCTCCCTTGTAAAGGTACGAGAAAGTAGTTAACATTTGAAAATAGTGAGCATGATTCAAAACATGAGAAATTCAAACTACTCAATTCATTTTCTATTTTATCACAAATAGGTTTTATTTTAGTATCATCTATAGGGACTACAAAAGAGAGGAGGGAAAAATGATGAAATCCTGTAGGCCATACCTGCCTCTAAAACCTCTGCCAATACCACAGCTCTAGAATCCTGAATTCCTTGGCTATGCTGAGCCAGTCTGTGGGTTTTGCACCTAATTTAGGACAAGAAAACAGATAAAAGATAAGAGAGTAAGTTCTGCTCTGTTTGGCTGATTAACCATGGTAGATAAAGTCAATGAGAAAAAATTAGACAAGCTTGTCTTTTAAAAATCACTTTTATTGTAATAGTAATACCTATTCACATAGAAAAACACAGAGAAGTCTAAAAAAGCAATATCTATAATTCCGTGTCGTAGGGAACCACTATTAATATATTTTTAAATGTCTGTATAGGTTCTTCCAAGATATACATACTTACAGTATGAAATGTATATGTGTGCATTTTGTATCTATATATGCATGTACATATACATATATGCATTCACACAACCATACATTTTGTTTTATAATTTTAATAATTTAATAATAAATGGTAGATATATTCCAATGTTGTTATATACAATCTGAAAAAGAACACACAAAAGAAACAAGCTAATAATTTCTTCATTCTGTATTTTAGGTTATTATGCATTTACTGTTTATGTTGGTTCTCTACTCAGTGCTAAATATGTAGGTTTCGCTTTGGAGAGCAATAAGATTAATAGAATAAACAGACAATTTTGTAAGAGTGATAAATCCTGTAGTAGAGGAATGCCCAGGATTATATGGGATCATACAGCAGAGACTTTGATCCATACTGAAGGTATCTAAGATGTCCTTTCAGAGAAGGTTAACATCTGAGCTAAGCAGGAAGTTAGGCTGAGTAAAAGGAGTAGGTGTTGATATGAGGAGTGGGTGTGGACCAGTTCAAAAGATATGAGAGCAAAGTACAGTGGAAAAATTGAAAGCAGTTTCCCATCACCAGAAGATAGGGTAATGAGGTAGGAGTGGTAAAGTGATAAACAAAGCTGGAGAATTGGGTAGGAGCAGGTAATTAAAAATTAGTCTAAATGTTTGAATTTCATTCAGAAAGTACTGGAGAGCCAGGGAAGATTTTCAGCTGGAGAGTGGTGTAATCAGGCTTATATTACAGAATGAAGTCTGGGGAATGGATTGGAGGAGATTGAGTATGGAGTTATGGAGATTACTGAGAATTCTAATGATAATGATTCTGTGAAAGGAGATGATTACACGTTCTGAGGAAGAGGCAGTGGGGATGAAGGGGAAGAAATAACCCTGAAGAGTTATGTTTTGGCAGTAATATTGACTGAATGATTGAATGTGAAATACAAGGAACAGGAAGGGTTAAGGGCCATTTTTGGATTTCTAACTGGAATTTGGATGGATAATGGAGCACTGGTAGAGGATACAGTTTTGGAAAGAAGATGATTAATTTTGATCAAGATGAATTGGAGATTTATGTGAGACACTGAAAATAAGTCATTGGGTGGAAGGGCTGGCCTGAAAATTTAGAATGGATAGGATCACCAAGATCATGGAAATATTTTTTTCAGTTACCTTGGATACATACCTAGGAGTAGAACTATTGAGTCATATAGTAACTCAACCTTTAACTATAGGAATGCTTTTTTTTTTAATTTTTATATTTTTACTTTTTCAATTATAGTTGGCATACAATGTTGTATTAGTTTCAGGTGTACAACACAGTAATTAGACATTAATATAACTTATAATCACCCTGATAAATCTAGTACCCATTTTATACCATACATAGTTATTACAATACTACTGACTGTATTCCCCAAGCTATACTCTACATCCTTGTGACTATATCGTAAGTACCAACGTGTACCTCTTACTTCCTCTCCCCTTCACCATCCCTCCACCCGCTAATCTGAAAACCATCAGAATGCTCTCTGTATCTATGAGCTTGTCTTTGGTATTTGTTTATCCTGTTTTCTAGATTTTACACATGACATTTGTCTTTCTCTGTCTGACTTGCTCCACTCAACACAATACCCTTGTGTCCATCCATGTTGTTACAGATGACAAGATTTCATTCTTTTTTATGGTTGAGTAATATTCCATTGTTTATATGTACTATCTCTTTATCCATTCATCTATTGATGGACAGCCTCTATTTCTTGACTATTGTAAATAATGCTGCAATGAATATATGGATTCACGTGTCCCTTCACGTGGTGTTTTGGGTTTCTTCAAGTAAATACCCAGACGTGGGGTAACTAGGTCTTTCTTTGTCTCTTGTTATAACCTTTGATTTAAAGTCTATTTTATCTTATATAAATATTGCTACCCCAGCTTTTTTTTTGTTTCCATTTTCATGCACCATTTTTTTCCATCTCCTTCCTTTTAATCTGTATGTGTCCGTAACTCTGAAGTGAGTCTCTTGTAGGTAGCATATGAAAGGGTCTTGTTTTCTTACCCATTCAGCCACCCTATCTTCTGATTGAAGCATTTAATCTATTTACATTTAAGGTAATTGTTGCTAGCTATATAGTTTTTGCCATTTTATTATTTATATTTTTTATTTTTTCCTTCTCCTCCTCCTCCTTTCCTTCCTTCCTTTCTTCCTTTTCTTCCTTTCTTCCTTTCTTCTTTCTTCCTTCCTTTCTTCTTCTTCTTTAAGAAGTTTCTCTAACATTTCCTGTAATACTGGCTTAGTGATGATGAACTCTTTTAGCTGTTCTGGTCTGGGAAGCTCTCTATCTGTCCTTTGATTCTAAGTGATAGCTTTGCTGAGTAGAGTAATCTTGGTTGTAGGCCTTTGCTTTTCATCATTTTGAATATTTCCTGCCAATCCTTTCTGGCATGAAAAATTTCTGTTAAGAAATCAGCTGACAGTCTTATGGGAGCACCCTTTAGGCAACAAACTGCTTATTTCTTGCTGCTTTTAAGATTCTCTTTTTGTCTTTAACCTTTGGCGTTTTAATTATGCTATGCCTTGGTGTGAGCCTCTTTGAGTTTATCATGTTTGGGATTCTCTGTGCTTCCTAGGCTTCTATATCTATTTCTTTCCCCAGGTTAAGGAAGTTTTCAGTCATTATTTCTTGAAATAGGTTCTCAATCCCTTATTCTCTCTCTTCTTCTTCTGGTATCCTTATGTTGGTACGCTTGATGTTGTCCCAGAGACCCCTTTAACTATCCTCATTTTTTGGATTCTTTTTTCTTGTTGCTGTTTTGATTGGGTATTTTCTGCTACCTTATCTTCTAAATTTCTGAGTCAACCCTCCACTTCATCTAATTTACACTTATTTCCTCCTAAGGAAATCTTCATTTCAGTTATTGTAGTCTTCATTTCTGTTTTGTTTGTTTCTTTCTTTGTTTGATTTTTACGTTTTCCATCTCCGCTTTTATGTTTTCTATGTCTTTGTTAAAGTTCTCACTGAAGTCATCTACTCTTCCCTTAATTTCATTGAGCATCCTTATATCAAGTGTTTTGAACAGTGCATTTGGTAGATTGCTTGTCTCCATTTTGTTGAGTTCTTTTTCTGGAGCTTTGTTCTGTTCTTCCCATTTTGGCTGCCTACTTGTGTTTTTTTCTGTGTATTAGGTAGGGCTGCTATGTCTACCGGTCTTAGTAGAGTAGCCTTATATAGTAGGTATGCTGTGTGTCCCAGTGACACAGTCTTCCCTGGTCACCTGAGCCAGGTGCTTCAGCTATGTCCTTTGTATGAGCCTTAGTTGCTGTTTGCCCATAAATGGAAGGAATTAACCCTGGAGCTGATAGGTTGTAATGACTGGCCAAGACCAATGGAGAAGGGGCTGACCCTACAGGGCAGGATTCACTTTAGCAGAGCTTTGATGCCTGTCCTGTTTGTCCTTTGTGTCATCCTCAGATGTGACCCCAGGTGGTACTCAGGCTCAGACCAAAGATAGCCACTGAGCATGCAGACTAGGGCCTCCTGGGAGGGGTTTTGCCACAGGCCAAGTTTGGCTATAGCCTGTGCCTTGCCTGGGGCCACCTGGCATGAGCCACCAAACAATCCGCAGATGGCCCCCACCTACGCTGGGCTTGAAAATGCCTCAAGAGGCCAAGTCACAAACCAAGGCCGGCTGCTGCTAGTGCTGGCCTTGAGGCTGCTCAGCAAGAGGTACAGGTATGCTCAGTCCAGATGCTGGTTATTTAGGTTTTGTGAACCTTTGAAAGATTTGTGGAAAGTCTGCAATATGTGCTAAGATAGGTCATTTGTATGGAAAATCCACTGGAAGTGGCTTGGGCAAGCCCGCATTTGGGAGAGGCAAGGTCTCAGGGAATCAACAGGGCAGGGTGACCAGTGTTAGCTAAGTTAAATGGAGACTCAGATATGGTGCCTGCCTGGATCTACAAGTGGGGTGGGGAGATTAGGCTCAACAAAGGAACATTAGATTCTACAGCAATTCTGTCTGGGAAAAAGCTGCCTCTCCAGCCCTTGCCCTGAAGCCAAGCAACTCAGTTCCTCCTTGTATGTCCCTGGCACCTTTTAAGCTGCTGCCCCAGAGCTGGAGCTCAGAGCAAGAGAATCCTTCACTGAATAAGTTAGTGCATGGGTCCCTTAAAAGGAAAGTCTGTGATTCCCTCAGCCCTCTGTCCCACTCTGCCACAATCTCTGCTGGTTTTCACAGCCAGAAGTTGTGGGGACTTCTCTTCCCAGCACTAGAACACCGTGATGGGGCACTTGGTGTGGAGCCAGGACCCCTTGCTCTTCTAGTGGAACCTCTGCAGCCAAGATTCTCAACTGCCCTGTATGGGTGTGGGACCAGCTCATTTAGCTTCTCTGCCCCAGTTTCGAGGTGCTCTCTTCTGTGTCCCCAGTTGTTAAGACTTCTGTCCAGCTAGACTACATGACTCCCAATGATGGCTATTCTGTAGTTTAGTTGTAATTTTGAAGTGGTTATGAGAGGAGGCAAGCACAGCATTTACCTACTCTTTCATCTTTACCAGTAGCCTAGAAGATCTCTCTTTTAGAGAACTGCCAGACTGTTTTCCAAAGCAGTTCATCATTTCATGTTCTCACTGCAGTGTGTGAGGGTTCCAATTTTTCCACATTCTCAACATTTGTTATCATCTTTCTCTTTGACTCCAGCCATCTCAGTCAGAGTGAAGTAATATCTCAATGTGGTTTTAATTTGCATTCCCTGATCACTAATGATACTGGGCATGTTTTCATGTGCTTATTGGCCATTGCATATCTTTGGAGAGATGTCTCTTCAAATACTTCACCCATTTTTAATTAGGTTATTTGTTTTTTAAATTGTTATAAGAATTTTCTTATATTTTGTGGATACAAGTTCATTTTCAGATATAGAATTTGTAAATATTTTTCTTCAATCTGTGGATTGTCTTTACATTTTCTTGGTGATATCTTATGCAGCATAAAAGTTCTTGATTTTGATAAAGTCGAATTTATTGTTTTTCTTTTGTTACTTGTGCTTTTGTATCATATAAGAAACCATTGCCTAATCCAAGATCAAGAAGATTTACCCCTATGTTTTCTTCTAAGAGTTTTATAGTTTTAGCTTTTGATTTTTATCTATGATCCACTTTGAGTTAATTTTTCTTTATTGTCTGTGGTACAAGTCCAACTTCATTCTTTGCCTCTGGATATCTACTTATCCCAGAACCATTTGTTGAAAATACTATCCTTTCTCCACTGTATTGTCTTGGCACTGATATTGAAAATCAAGTGGTCATAAATATAAGGGTTTAATTTTGGACTCTCATTTCTATTCCACTGATCTGTATGTATAACATTATGCTAGTATTTTGAAATCAGGGAGTGCAAGTACTCCAAATTTGCTCTTTTTCAAGATTATTTTGGTTCTGTGTCTTTTGCATTTTCAGATGACTTTTAAGATTAGTGGGTCAAGTTCTGCAAAAATGGCAGAAGGAGTGTTGACAAGGATTACATTGGGTGTGTAGATCATTTGGGGGAATATTGCCATCTTAACCATGTTAAGACTTCTAGTCCATGAATATTGATATCTTTCCATTTATTTAGGTCTCCAATTTCTTTCAATGATATTTTGGTGATTTTCAGTGTATGTGTCTTACACTTTGTTTTTTACAGTAAAATTAATTCCTAATATTTTATTACTTTTCATACATTTTGCAAATGGAATAATTTTCTTAATTTCATTTTGACATTGTTTATTGCTGTGGTATAGGAATGCAATTGATTATTTATTTAATATCAATCTTGTATTCTCCCACCTTGCAGAACTCATTTATTAGTTCTAATTTTGTGTGTGTGTTTGTATTTTTTCAAGATTTTCTACATATAAGATTATGCCATAAGCACATAGTCATAATTTTATTTCATTCTTTCCAATCTGGATGCCTTTAATTTCTTTTTTTGTAACTAATTACCTTAGCTCAACCCTCTAGTCCAGTGTTAAATAGAAATAGCAAGAGCAAACATCCTTATCTTGTTTGTGATCTTAGATGAAAAGCTTTCACTGTTTACCATTAAGTGCGATGTTAGCCGTGGGATTTTTATTATACTATTTATCATATTGAAAAAGTTCTTTTCTATTTCTAATATAATGAATGTTTTCATCATGAAAGAGT
>NW_006494613.1:3708091-3710131 GCF_000325575.1 Pteropus alecto | reverse complement strand
TGCTTTTTCTACATATGTTGAGATGATCTTTTTTTTCTTCATTCAATTAATGTGATGTATCATATAGATTGATTTTATTACGTTGAGCCAACCTTGAACTCTGGGACAAATCTCGCTGGGTTGTGGTATATAATCCTTTTTATATGTTGCTGGATTTTTTTCTAGTATTTTCTTGAGGACTACTGCCTCTATATTTATAAAGAATATTGATCTGTAGTATTCTTTTCCCTGTGATACCTTTTCATTTTTCAATATTAGAATTATATTGGCTTTATATAATGAGTTGTGAAGCATTCTATTCTATATTTGGAAAGATTTGGGAAATATTGGTTTTAGTTTTTTCTTAAGTGTTTGATAGAATTCCCTGGTGGAGCTATCTGGTTGTGGGTTTTTCTTTGTGGGAAGTTTTTAGATATGAAACCAGTCTCATATTTTATTATAGGTATATGCAGATTTTTATTTCTTCAGTAAGTTTTAATAATTTGTTTCTTTCTAGGAATTTTTTCAATTTCATCTCAGTAATTTAGTTTGCTGGCACACAATTGTTCATACTATTTCTTTATATATATATTTTTATTTCTGTAAAGTTGTTAGTTTTATCCCCTCTCTCACTTTTGATTTTAGTAAATTGATTCTTAATAACTTGGTCAGTCTAAAAAATTAGATTTATCAACTTTTCTGTTTTAGTTGATTGTTTCAAAGAATCAACTTTTGGATTTGGCGATTTTTCTCTATTATTTTTTTATTCTATATTTTATTTATTTCTGCTCTAATTTTTATTATTTTCTTTTTTCTCCTTGCTTTGGGCTTAGTCTACTCTTTATAGTTGCTTATAGTAGAAGGCTAAATTATTGATTTAAGAACACTCTTCTTTTTCAATATTGATATTTTACTCAATAAATGTCCCTCTAAACATGACTTTTGTTGCATACCCTGAGCTTTGGCGTATCTATTTTCATTTTCATTTATCTCAAAGTTTTTACTATTTTCTTTCGTGATTTCTTTTTTCACTCATTGGTTATTTAGAAGTATGTTGTTTAATTTGCACATATGTTTGAATTTCCCAAACTTATTTCTCTCGATTTTTAATTTCATTCCAGCATGATCAGAGAGCATACTTTTTATTATTGTAAACTTTAAATTTAATAAAACTTATTTTATCATCTAATTTTATACTGGAGAATGTTTTATCTGCACTTGAGAAGAATATATATTCTGCTGTTTATGTGGAGTGTTGTATAGATTTCTATTAGATTTAGTTGGCTCATACTGATATTGAAATCTTTACTTGATGATCTTTTGTATAGTTGTTTAAGTGTATATTTTTTTCTAATAACGATTTTTATTTTAAAATATATTAGGTCTAAGATTTTAAAAGCCAGTCAGTTCTTTTTCGGTTAACTTCATACTTTCATCATCTTTTTACATTCACCTATTCATATCTTTGAACTGGAAGTGAATCTCTCGTAGACTGCCAATTTTGAATCATGTATTTTTTTTAAATCTATTTTTTAATTAGAGTATTTACACCATTTATATTTAATTTAATTACTAGTAAGATAAGATTTCTATATGTTATTGTTTTTGTGTTCCTTTATTTCTCCATTTCTTCTTTCTTTTTTGTTGTATAGATATTTTAAATTATTGCATTATAATTCCATGTTTATTTTACTAATTTAATTTTTTTCTTAATGATTGCTTCAAACATTACAATTATTGTCTAAGTTTTAAAAAAATCTAACTTTTATTAATAGAAACAATTTAAACAGTGTAAAGCTTATTCTAATATAGCTCTATTCTCTTCCACTTCTTCATCTTATTATCGTTATGCAAAGTACATCTTTTCGTGTTATAAACCAATCAACAGTTTTATAATTATTATTTTATGCAATTATCATTTAAATTAAATAATACAAAGAGTTAGAAACCAAAATACATTTTGACTGTTTTTATATTAGCCTATGTGGTTATCTTACCAGTGCTTTTTATTTTTTTGTACATTTGTCTTTTTGTCTAATGTCTCTCATTTAGCCTGAAACA
>NW_006494613.1:3671309-3708064 GCF_000325575.1 Pteropus alecto | reverse complement strand
TATAGTCTTTCAGTTTATATTTAATGAGAATGTCTTACTTTCTCCTTCATTTTTGTAAGACAGTTTTGTTGAATATAGAAATTTTGACAGTAGCAGTCAATAGTATTTTTCTTTCAATATTTTGAGCATGTCCTGATTCATGGTTCCTGATGTGAAGTCATCTGTTAATCTTTAAGGAACCTTTGTATGTGATGAGATACTTTTTCTTTGATGCTTTCAAGATATTCTCTTTGTCCTTGGCTTTTGACAGTTATGCTCTAATTTGTCTAGATAATGGATGTCTTTGAGTTTATCCTAGTTGGATTTCATATAACTTCTTGGGTGTGCATATTAATGTTTTTCATCCAGTTTGGAGAATTTCTGGCCATGATTTCTTCAAATAGTCTCTCTCTTCTTTTGTCAGAACCCTAATTATGTGTGTATTGGTATTCTTGTTGTTGTCCCATAGGTCTCTAATGGTCTGTTCATTTTTCTTCATTATTATTATTATTTTTTTTGTTCTTCAGCATGGATAATCTAAGTTGATCTATGTTCAAATTCTGTCATTTCAAATTTGCTATTGAATTCATCTAGTTAATTTTTTATTTCAGTTTTTATACATTTTCAGATCCAGAATTTCTATTTTTTTAACATTTTTTTCTGTTTATTGATATTTTGTATTTGATTAAACATAGTTCTAAAATTTTCCTTTAATTCTTTGGACATGGTCTTATTTAGTTCTTTGAACATGTTTATAATAGCTGTTTTAATGTCTTTGTCTAGTAAGTCTAATATCTGAGCTCCTCAGAGATGGTTTCTTTTGACTGCTATTTTTCCCCTTTGTATGGGCCATAATTTTCTGTTCTCTTAAATGCCTTATAGTTATTTTTTTTCTTTTTCTCAAAACCAGACATTTTCAACTATATAAATCAGTTTTCTCTTCTTCCTCAAACACCCCCTGGGGTTTTCTTGTTGCTGTTTGCTGTTGTTATTTGGTTACAATAGATGCTTGTTTGTTCATTGAGTTTCTGAATTAATTTTATAGTGTCTGAATTCTTTGTTTTGTATATCACTTAATGTCTCTTCTCAGCTTAGTGATCACCTAATACATCTCCCTGACTTTGCTCAGGGGCTTTGCATGTGTTTGGGAGAAATATGCCAACACTCCAGTAGGTAGTTTAAAACTCTACTTTAGCCTTCACTTCGTGCTTTTGCAGAGACTCAGAGACATCCATGGGTGGGAGATTAGGGCCTTTTCTGGTCTTTCCTAAGCATGTGCACATCCCTACACATGTGTGTAGCCTTTTAGATTTCCAGGAATATATAGGATATTTTCAACATCCTGGATGAAGATCTAATTTTTCAGTTTTTCCTTTAAAATTTTTTGTTAAGTCTCTTACTTAATGCAGCTGGTTTTACTATCTCAGGCAGCTGTGCTCTTAAACAATGGCATTTATTGTTTTCAACAAATACCTTAGGGGCAGGGCTGTTACCACTGAGCAAGATTGGTCATGTTTGATTTAGCTGTCACTCAGGTCAAGTAAAAACAAGTCCTGAGTATGAGATGCCAGACAGGAAATCATGACGATTCTCTTGGGATGAGATTTTTGGCAAACTCCAAACCTATTCTGTTCCTTCCAGTGACTCCTAGACTGCTGTTTTCACAGTTAGTATAGCTATATAGCTTTTGGATTGAAGGCTACCACATAAATTAGAGAGTGGGAAGTGGATATAGGACAAGTTGAAATGCCACAAAGCTTGCTGTTTTTACCAACGTTCAGCTGTTTTGTTTGTTTGTTTGTTTTTAATAAATGATCCTCATATTTTTGCAAACTTTTCATTAATTTCTAGAGTTCCAAAAAGTTTATTTTGATCATTTTTGCAATTATTCTCATTGCTTTTATAGACGAGAGTATTTACGGAGATCTGTACTCTGCCATTCAGAAGTGTTTTCTATTAGAATTTTTAAAGCTCCTTATATATAGTTTCTAATGTTCGGGCAAAGTCGAAACCCATTGGTTTTTAGAGAAAAGAACAAGGGCTAGATTATGGAAAACACGAGCATTTGAGACCAGTAATAGAATCAGAAGCTTATGAATGAGTCAGATAGGAAATGGTTCAGAAATGAATGGGGCTTATGAAAAATAAAAGAGGAAAGAGTTTCAGGAAGAGAATAGTCAAAGCTGTTGAATGCTGCCTACATAGTTCAGAATATGGATCGGAAAATATTGATTGGAATGATCTACTAAGAGGTCACTGATCTTTGTTAGAGCAATTGCAATGAAGTGGTGGGGTAGAATCCTAACTGCAATAAGTTCTGACATAAATGGGAGGTTAAAAAAGAGAGAACAAGTTTTACTCTGAAGAAACTGGACTATGAATAAATGAGAGATAATATAGGCCAGTAGCTATTATATAAAATGTAAAGTCAAAAATGTTGCTTTCTCTTAGACATCAATTTAACTGCTTTACTCATTCACAGATTTTTTTTGGCCTTTACCTAGTCCAACAGTCCCCAACTGTTTGGTACCAGGGACCGGTGCTCCTATGAAAATCTAATACCTGATGATCTGGGGTGGACTGAGGCGGTGATGCTAACTTTGGAGAATGGCTGTAAATATAGATGAAGCTTCGCATGTTCACCCATCACTCACCTCCTGCTGTGTGGCCTGGTTCCTAACAGGCCACAGACCAGTACTGGTCCACAGCCCGGGGGTTGGGGACCCCTGCCATAGACCATAGGGCCATCACTAGTAGTTGAATTTGGGGATGAGAAGAGTGACTTTTCTCCCATTATATGTAAAAGAAATATGATGCTAGACAGATAAATTATGCCTTCAAATAGATTCTCAGTGAAACTGTATGACTGGATCTATGAGGGACAGTAGACTGGAATATACATAACATCTGAGAAAACAGAGATTAAATCACAGCTCCTTTACTACAGTTACTAGCTGTATAACCTTGGCCAAATTACTTGAGTTTCTCAGCTTCACCTTATTTATATGGAAAATGATACTAATCTTTCAAAATTCTTATGTGGATTAATTGAGATAATGCCTAGGCTTTACAGTAAAGAGGAAGATGCTATATGATCAATGGAAAATTAGCCTTTTAATGTTAGTCTTCTTATCTACAATATACAAGAGTTGGATATTATAATCTCCATGCTCCTTTCCAATTCTAACCAAACGGGCCTCAATACTATTCTCCATGTACTTTGTGGGCTAGATAGATATTTGAAATTGATCTAGGATTTAAACTGTTCTTTGTAAAGAGTTTCCATTAGAAAAGGCATTTAGAATTCCAAAGGATTTACTTACAAATGAAAGAGAGCTCTGCTGAACTGGGGTGTACTTTTAAATAGATGAGCTCATTTTAGGACATATAGAGAGCACTCACCAAGGCACATTTCATATCCTTTGGAAATGAGCTTTGAGGAGTGGCACATCTGGCATGATGTCATATCCTAAAGATTAGGTCTGTGTTTTGAGGACCCCTGGATTGATTATTCTACCTGAAATATTTGTATTTATGCATGTTTATAACTGCTATTTTTTTTTGGTGGTTGAGGAGACTCTGA
Source organism: Pteropus alecto (assembly GCF_000325575.1). NCBI lineage: Eukaryota > Metazoa > Chordata > Mammalia > Chiroptera > Pteropodidae > Pteropus > Pteropus alecto. The sequence continues at coordinate 3,704,502 of NW_006494613.1, read as the reverse complement.
AGCAATAAGCCACATGATAAAGAAGGGCAGAACTGAAACTAAGTATTCTGGGGAGAAGTAAAGAGGTGAAACAAGACTGAGTGAGAATTGGTGAGACCAACAGAGCATAATGAGATCAGGATTAGATCAGGCGCTCAGAGACACAGGAAAAAGGGGAGCTGGAGGCCCATTAAGGCTGAGCTGGGCTAGAACAAGAAGAACAAACCAAAAATGACTTGTCTCTTTAGAGACTTTTCCCCACCAATGCTCTCAGCTTGTTTTGTTCAGTTTACTATGTATTTTGGTAGAATTTTATTTGGGTAGACATAGTATGAAATTTACCCTCTCATTTCAGACAAGAATTGAAAACTTGCTCATTTTCCATTAGCAGATAAGTGCTTTAAAGTTTAAGGAAAATAAGCTCAGTAATTTAAATGGAGATAAAATGACTAGGAAATAAGAATACAAAACAATAGTATTGTATTTATTGTAATTTTATTAGAAGCCACTTTCCACACAACTTTTAACACATGGTGTCTCAACTACAGTTTCTTCCTGAATTGTGAAAGAATTTCTACTTGAATTCTTCTTTTTCTCCCTCGCTTATTCTTCCCATGTGGCCTGTAGCATAACTTTATTTTTAAAATTAAAGATGGTTGGCAAATTTTCTTTTGGGGGTGTCCCCAATTCCACATTATTTCTTGAGATAACTGGAACTGTCCAGGGTATCCTGGGAATTCTGATCTGCATTGTCTGCTTTACTGGAGACTCCATATTTGTTCAAGACATTTTGCTCGCATATGACTTTTGGCAAGAAAGAATGACTGGAAGGTCATTGGATGGCCCTTTGTCTAAGTGGACCCTTTGGGTGGGATTATTGATCAGTAGGGGCTCTGTAGGCAGCCAGGCAGCACTACAGCCCTAGAGATCTTCCTCAGCAACCTGCAAATGACACTAACATTATGAAAGATTTCTCCAAAGACAGACATTTTCAATTAGCCAAATTACTCTAACAGGGCATAGCTCTGGAAGATTTAAGGCAGAGCTAGTTGCTGTACCAGCCAAGAGGCCTGCTCTTCCAGTTGAAAGGGAAGCACATCTTTCTCTGCCAGCTTGAAATGAGATGGTTCTTGCAGTGACAGCAATTCTACCATGCACATTTGATTTAAGGCCCTTGATTACCATATCTTTGTAATTATTATTAGGCATTGATAAATCCTGGGAAAAGTATGGGCCTCATATGTGAGGATCTTGGAGCCTAATCAAAATGCAGCATGCAAAATGAATCTTTCTTCTTGATGTTTTACCTCTTTTTAACCAATTGTTCTTGGTTTGTGTAAAGCCGTAGCACAACTCTTTGCCAGTAATTGTGATTCATTTTCACTTTGCTAATCAAAAAGTTGTTTCACAAGACTCTGATTGTATTTAAGACACCTTATAGAGGTATGATTTTTCTCTAATTTGGCTGGTGTAGATCTCATATTTTATATGAAGTCATAGGAAAGATTTGTAAAGCCTCCTTTAGCTTATACGTTTTCTTAGTCTGGCTAAGCACTCGCACAGGGTTTCTAAAAGGCAAACATTATATTATTGATATCTATATATATATTTTGTTTTGCTGTTATTTAAGATCAATGATATCTAGACTAGTGTTTCTACTTTTTTTCCTTCTTAGGGACAATAAGTTATTGAAGAAACACAAATTTTGGAGGATTTGTAAAGGAGAGAGAAGTTACTTTTCTTGGTGAGCCATAACTTCGATCAACTCTATTATGTTAAATATCCAACTTTGCCCAATGCTCTGTTTCACTTATGGTGAATTCAACAGCATGGTATGAAGGAAACAGGCCTAGGCTTAATTCCATAAGATCTCAGTACAAATCTGAACTCTTATTTATGAATAGGTGTAAACATGGATAGATCTCCTCGTCCCGTAGGCCTTAAATCTCTTCTGCAATGTGGTGATATTAGAATAGGTTCTCTCAAGGTCTTCTCCATCTCTGACATCTAGGATTCTTTGAAGACAGGAGTCCCTCCTCTTGAGGAATTAACTATAAGCATCCAAACATTTAGTATACATTTCGAAAAAAGTTATTTATGACACTTATTAATTTTTTTTAGGAACTTTTTCTTCATAAGATTTCATCCCTACCTGTCTTGTATTATTGCAAGCAATAGAAACTTGAGAAAGTTGTAATCAAAGGATACATCAGCATCATTCTCTTATTCATAGACTCATGGTTAAAATGGGAATGGTTTCTTTTGGTTTGGGAAATATTATAACCATCGGGACACCTATGTCCAATAGACTTATTCAGCCCACTTTGTCTTATTATATATAATATAATATAATATATATATATGTAATATATATATATATTCCAACTTTCCAGTTAGATGTTAAGTCCCTGAAGGTCTGAGAGTATTTGGGGGGGGAGGAGGACTTTAAATACCCCTAGCACCTACCATTTATCAGTTAGCACCATAACTAATCACTTAATATGTTATATGACATGATTTTTTTGTAAGCAAAGCTTATGGAAAATTATATAAGCTAAAAATTTCCTCTTAATCACTGCAGTGTAAACAACTTTTCACAAAACTCAATGAAAAGGAATGTAGAAATGAAGAATTTGGTCTATTGTGGTAAACCGAAATCCACTCTGGTGTAATTAGTGCTTATTTGATTTTTAATTGACAGTACCTCCCATAAATTGTATGCAGATGAGTAGTTATTACTCCATGAATAACTTACCTAGTATGTAATTATATACTAAATATCTGTCTGGTTTACCCTCAACCCTTAGAACTATAAATTGCGAACCAGAACCAGGATATCTCAGTTTCTCACAACATTTAAGTATGTCTTCCTTCTCTGAACTCTATAGCTATTACTGTGTTCTGTTGGTTTGACAACTACGATACATCTTTTGTTGAAGGATTGTGTTGCTATTACAGTCTTTGGTATTTGTCCTTCTACCCCAGATAGATTGCAAAATGGTTGAGAGAAAAGACCACATATCTTATGATTCTGTATTCTAAGTTTGTAATAGAGTTTTACTTATCTAGAAAGTACTCAATTAATATTTGCTGGAATTCTCTAAGTAGGACTATAGGCACATTACCCATTGTAAGCTCACAATAAAATCAACGAATATAAGTCTACTTATTAAACTTTCTAATTCTTTTATGATAATTTAACCACTCTAAATTTTTGTTATTCTGTTTTCCATATATAAGAAAAAGATATATTTAGGTCCTTTAGATCCTGCCATAGAGTTTAGTCTAGGGTCTTATGTAAGTGTGGGATTGTTCAAAATTTAAAATGCTAAAAGCATTAAAAATTCATCTAAAATAACAAATTTATTGCATATCTGAATTTTTTAATCAACATTGCAGTACACATTAAATATGAGGCAGCTTTCTAATTATTGAAAAGGATAGTAGATTTTATTAAGAAAAATCTATGTTATGTCTAATTTATATCTCATAAACGCACATGTAAATAATCCTTTGCTTAAGTTTTAAAGAATTTTGGTACTTTTTTTCTGGGAAAAAACTATCCTAGACATCTTAAAGTGTAGTAAATAAAACATTTATAAAGGCATTATAAAAGAGACACTCTAGGAAAGTATATAAATCAGAGTCCCTGGAGTCTTTTTTAAGATTCAGGATAAGGAAGTAATTTCTCTCATTACACTCCCTTGGTGTGAATATGATAATTCAATATTTCATAAATATTTAATGAATTATTATTTCCTACAACTTAAGAGTGTTTGAACAGTAGAAGCTTTGTTTGGAATACAAGTATATATCTAGCTGTGTGGGGAAATGAGTGATTATAAATGCTTGACACTGTGAGTATGTCTTGAAAAAGTCTGGGAAAAATAATATCTAAGTGTTAGAGCAGAAGGATATTTAGTGGGATTTTTTATGGTATAAATTTGAAAGTGTCTGATGGGAATGCTTCTTCATTCTTAAATCTTAAAGTATTATTATTGTTGTTATTATTATTATTATTAATGTCACTAGTACAAATAATGAACCTTATAGAGGTTGCAGAAATCATGCTAGGTGCCTTATTTGTTTATACTTGTTTAAGCTAAATCTCTACAATGTCGTCATCAATGTCTCTTTTACACTGCAATATACTAGAGCATAGAAGCCTAAGAACTTGAAGCAAATAAGTGCTGATACTAAGTCTTATCCTAAATATCTCACATTCTAAAAATCCATGCTCTTAAATTGCATTGTGTTGATTTTCTGTACTGAGGAAAAGTTATTTTTCTTTTTGCTATCAAAATATAGGTAATTTTTTGCATACTGGTTCTGGCAGTATCTCATATAGGAGCTTCCAATAACTGCCAGTCACATGGTGACAATTATACTTGATTAAGCAGATCCAGTAAGTACTTGATCGACTTTTTCCCATAAATGCTGACATTCTGCAGCCAAAGGGAGAAGAACACTTGCCATTATTCAAAGCGATCTGGCCACCTCCTCTTGTCCCTCCCAATAATACCAGGCCCTGAGTTTCCTAAGATCAGTGTCTCCAGATTCTTAAACTCAGCTCGGATTCCAAGGTTTCTATCAAATATTTTCTTGGATAATTTGAAATGTTGAGGTCTGTAAGCCCTACAAGCAGATAGGTATGACAATTTGTGAGATTTGAGGGGATGCTTGGCAAAGTGTCACTGTTGCTATTAGTTATTCTATCCCTGATAATTCACTGCTATGGATTTTGAAGTCTTTATAAAGTTCCAGAATCCTCTAAAAATACATAGGAAAAAGTGCTTCAAAAATTATAAATGCATGCTATTATGAGAATATAAACAACCCCATGAGATAATATCATATATTTATAGTCCACTGAAAAGATGACTTTAGCAACGTTTCTCAAAAGGTATATCAGAATTGTTCAATGAGCTTGATACTGCTCTGGGAATTATGGTCCCTGCCTCAGACTATCATACTCTCAAACATAGAATATTAGGGTAATATAAATGGCGTAAGACCATAAAGTTTAATTTTATGTGGCTCTCGAATGTGGTCCAGCAGCATTCCTGAATGGTTCTCCAAAAACGACTCAATAATTCAGGTGTTTCCTACAGTGGGCTCCCTCCACAATTCAGAGTCCGTTATTTCCAGCTCTATAGATTAAAAGGTGGGAAAGCACAGGAAAGAGTAAGGAAAACCTAGAGAGGGAAGACTTGAGCCTCAAAGAAGATCTTATGGGCCAAGCCCTAACTTTGACCAGAACTGGTCACATGGACCCAACAGAATGTGCGAGCACTGACAATGTGCCCAGGAGGCTAATAGACACAATTTTGTGGACACATAGCATTTTCTCTGCCTCATGGTTTATATGAGTAAAGGCTGGATAGAGCAGAGAAAAGCAAACTCAAGTCAGAATGAAACATATTGATTCTAATAGAATTTAATGGGTGTCCAGTATGTCTTTATAGTTAATATGGGCCTGTGCAAAGAATATGTGACTTATAGGCAGGTCTTATTGTCATTTTTGTAATCTATAGCATGGTCCTTGAGAAGATCCAAATGTGGATTATTGATAAAGAATATCTGAAACCAGGGCTAGCTGAATGGACGTGTACTTATGTTTTTGTACAGGGCTCTGCTCTCATAAAAGCCCCACATTTGATCCAATACTCTGTTATTGCTGTTTTAGAATTTTTAATAATTTTGAACAAGGGGACTCATATTTTCATTTTACACTGGGCAATTATTCTAAGAATTCTGGCTATCTCCCATTATGTTGCTGGTCCTACCTGAAACTCACGCCTTAGCAGAGACTAAAACTGGGCTCATGATATAAAGAAGATACAGTCTTTAAGATACAGTTAATTCTAATTGACCTTTTAAAGAAAACAAGTTACAATAAGAAAGCCGTGTATTTGTGTTTGCGTGAGGATGTGTTCATGCATGCACACGTTAACATGTCCATGCAGGAATATGTTTTCTAGGACAAAGATTATTGGGAGCAATTTATTTTAATTGATATTCATTGAGCATCATTCCATTGTTTATTGTTAGCTACTCATGTGAAGAGTTGGTTGATGTTGATAGTGCAAATATTTGTTTCACATATATAGGTGTTTCAGTTGGGTAGGTTTTAATTAAGCAACCTTTATTGTACAAGTAGTTGTTTTAGAAACTATGAGAAAACTACTATGATTTGCTAATTCTGTTATCCTGAATCTGAAGATGTTGAATCTTGTCTATTATAACCTTGAATGTGATTTTGGCTATGAATGTCCCAAATATTTATCAATAAGAAAAAGAATAAGAAACTTCCAATGTAATGTATTAAATTCTATTTCTACAATACCTGGTACAATTTAACTCTTCTCAAGCTCATAGAATCATTTGATTTTGAAATGATTTATTTTTAAATCTTGCTTGTACACAACTTGCCTATATTGCTATTCTCTATTGCCATTTATCTTGATATTTCTAGAGCCTCATAGCGTTTCCAGGCACCTAGAACATGTTCAATAAATATTTGATGAAGGAATGAAGGAATAAATATGTTATAATAAAAATACCATATTTTTTTCTTTCAGCAAAATATCTATGTCCAAGTCTTAAAGGAAACTTGTGCTCTTAATAAAGACAAAATCAGGATGTTTTTGTTTTGCAAGAACATTTTAAACTTGCATTTTGTTGTATAGCTTATAACAGCTATATTCCAGGTGCCAATTAAAGAAAGCTTACTTTTATTAAGTGAAATTAAAACAGCTAAAGGATAAAAATAATATATACCTAACTGTGATATTAAGAGGGTCATTATTGTATTGAAGGAGTTTTTGTCCTGTTAAAAAAAAATTGAGTTGCTTAAATTCAGTTACACAACACATGTACAAGTAAAGAAGAACAACGTACAGAGATTTCAAAGGATAGATATATTAATATACTTTCGTATTAAACTTGCTACTAATAATGTAATTTTTTTCTATAGTCTACTAGTAATGGCCATGAATAGAGGTCATTATTCTTTTGTTTAAGGCTGGAAATGGTTTATTTGCTGTCTTAGTTTCCTGCGGCTGTTAAAACAAATGATCACAAACTTGATGGCTTAAAACAACAGAAATTTATTCTCTCCTAGTTCTTGAGGCCAGAAGTTCAGAACCAGTATCATTGGGCCAAAATCCAAAGCGTGTCTGCATGGCCACACTTTTGCTAGAGGCTCAAGAGGAGAATCCACTTCTTTCCTTTTCCAGCTTCTGGTAGCTTCCAACATTCCTGTGTTTACATCACCCCAATCATCAAAGCCAGCCAGCATCTTTAAATCTCTCTCTGCTCTGCCCACACATTGCCTTGTCTTCTCTGTGTACCAGATATCTCTCTACCTCTCTCGTATAAGGACACTCATGATGCATTTAAGGCTCACCCAGATAATCCATAATGATTTCCCTATTTTAGGATCCTTAATTTAATCTCACTTGCAAAGACACTTTTCATAAATAAGGTAACTTTTATGAGGTTCCACAGATTAAGATCGTCTGTCTTTGGAGACAATTATTCAGCCTGCTATATTTGCCTTGCCCTCTTTTGCATTAATGACTAAGTAGTAGGATTCCAGATGAAGTATAGTAGTTTATTTTTCTCAATACTCACTGACACAGGAATAAGGTGCTGTGTAAGTGAGTGTTGGAGAACTATAAACTAAATAACACTAAAGGAAATCCTGCCTAAAGAAGCTAGCTTTGGCAAGTAGGAGTCAGAGAGGGAGCTCATAACTTCATGATAATACTTGACATAAATTAAAGTAATGTTAATTGTCTCCCTCAAAGCATGGCCATTATGCAGCTTATTGCTCCTACCTTAAGAATTTATTTTGGCATTTCTTGTGGTTCTACATTTTCAATGGTATTTTACTTTTTACCCAGTGGGGCTATAAACACCTCTCTGACAGTCCTTTCTGGTATATTTTATCTCTAAGTATAACAACAGGAGGAAATAAATGGCCAAATAGGTACTGATAAGCTCTGCAGCAATCAAAGACGAAGGGCTCTATAAAGATGTCAGTAGGTGGAGCTCCATTTTGAAACACAGTTCCTAAAAATGGAAAGAATAAGTGTGTCTACATTCCCTAGTTATGAACAGCTAAACTGCCAGTGACCTTGCAACTGACTAGGGAATAATTTTCTATTTTATTTTTCTTCTGTGCTGAGAGAAGACCATCTGAACCATGAAAAAATATGTTTCAATTCCTTCAACACATTTTTATTCATTTCCTACTATGTACCAGTTCCTGTGTGCAAATCCCTGGCTAATACAATTGCTTTATTTCTCCCTGTCAGTAGCTTTCTGTGTAATTTTCAAGTTCCTCAAAACTTTGCAAAGTTTTGTTCTTGGTCATTTACAACTGAACCAAGGTTACAAAAGGACAGTTTAGTTGGAGGGGGAAAATAGGAAAAAAAACAAGAATGCTGAATGTCCTCTAGCACATTCCCTGTTCTGAGGACTAATGTACTGTAGCAATTCATCAGTCATTCTAATAGTTTTTTAACTTCTGTCAGAAAGCCTACTAAATGCTAACATCTTAAATGTTTAATATTCTAAACATATTTTCATTAATCATGCAAATTATCTGGGTATCTATGTTCTACAATAACTCTTTTGAGATTAAGAGGCCTAAGGCTTTGTGTTTAAGAAACCCATGTTAGTGAGTAACATTATAGATGAAATATAATTTAAAATTAAAGAATTTAGACATGAGAAGTTGATAGTAAAATCCCGATATCTATGGGCTATCACATTTATAAAAAACAACCCTAATGATGTTAATGTCAGATACTTCTGATTAGCTGTAAGCAGCTAAAATATACATTTGCTTCATTCTATTATATAGTTGGTGAATGGATATTAATGTTGGTACATGGTGTATTATCTAAACAGAAATGGCCCTATGTTTTATAGAAAAGTGGACTATGGGCTTAGTTGTTAGTAAAGGATAGAACACGTATTCCTCACAGTTAGGTTGGCCTGAACTGCATCATGAAAACCTCCATTTATATGCTGCCAGTCACTCCAGTTCTAGGAAATCTTACCTGCTTGGAAAAATGAGAAATATGCGGGTGGGCCCCATGAAACAGATGGCTAAGGGATTGAAAGAGGTAAAGGGCATGAGTTTTGGTAGTGTTAGTGGAAATACTTTACCCTGAAGCCATTTGATTATCAGCAAGGATGGAGGCTGTTCATGAAATAGGTAGAAATGACCTGAGACCATGTAAATGTAATTATACTGAAGACACAGAACAGTGCTCATTGGACTCAAGAACATGACCCAAGTAACTGGAAATCATGAATAATGGTGGAGCCCAGCTCCCAACAGAAAACAGATAACATAAATTGGGATAATCCAAGGAAGGTTTATTTATAAAGAGACAAATTACAAAGAGGTGGGCAGGATGGAGGGTAGGGGAACCATTAAGGTCTGTGCAAGTAGTGAGAGCTAATGGCCACAGAGCCGTTATTAAATCTAGGCCTAAATTGATGAGAGAAACTAATAATTATCGGAATCTGAAGGAAAGGAAATTATGTGCAAAAAGTCACCTTTAGGGATTGAGCTTTGATTATGGGAGATGGCCAGCACAAGGTGATCTCATGGGAAGAATAAATAACCTGGTCTCATTTCTCTCTTTCTCTCCAGTCTCCTGAGGCTTTCCATTCATTGGGTCCAACAGAAACCTGAGGGCACAGATCAAGAATGTATGGAGTCCATACAGCTCTGGGTCCTGGAGGCAGTACCAGGGCTTCACGTAGGGAGTGGATCTGAAGGAAGACACAAGGAGTCAGAAACATCTAATTTTGGCATGAATATTGCTTCTTTGGTTATGTGACCAAAATTCATATGTACCCTTTGAATGACTTTCTTTGTTTTTCAACAATTTCTTATATTTTATGGTTATTTTATTTCACACTATCTCCTGATGCTCTATTCATTATGTTGCTTCTGCAGTACATGTGCATGAACCACCTTAGCCTCTGAGTGATCAGCTATTAAAAAACAAACATAGCTAAATGCCGTCCAGACAGTTTGTTATTCTCCCATGTAGCTTTTTTCAGTGTAACAGTGTGCTTTTAAATATCTGTAGTGTGTATTACTAAAGAAGCACTGAAGTCTTCACTTTTTTACATGGTTTGCCTTCTAATTGTATTTCTCTAGTAAAATATTTAACCAATACTTCCTTAATCATAGATTCTAAGGTGCAATAAAAACCCCAAGGGAAATACAGTTGTTATACAGAGAGACAGATTTTGTTCCCAGAATGTTTTTAATGATTGCTGCAGGAATGAATGAGTAAAGGTTTCAAGAATAAATAGTTGTGGAAAACCAACTTACTGTTATATATAAGTTCATGCAGCCCCTGGGTACAAGCACTTATGTATCTCCTTTTGTTGAGTTCTCTATTTTTTTTATGAATATGCATACTGGGGAAAAACTTCCATCTGCTCTTTTTTAGCTGATTCTATCACATTTTTGAGCTGTGCATCATTATGGAGCTTCAGAAAAAGATGATCATTTACATTACATATGGATATAAAAGAGAGAAAGAGTTGATGAATTGCAAACAGTATAATTTATATGGACAAAGTGTGCCAGAAGTGCTTTTCACCCCATTTTACTCTGCAAATGGAATGATTCCTGCCCATTCACTTGGCCCGGTGCCCAAGAACTCAGAGAGGAAAACCATCCTGTTACTTATATGCATCAGGATTCCACTCCTTTCCTGTGAAGAAAAGGTTCTGTGCACTCAGGCCCACCAGGGACACCAGAAGGTCAAAAGAGATCACAGAATTTACTAATGTTATTTTTTAGGTTCTTTCATCATGGCTTCTTAATTTGTAATATACATCACGCAAACACATTGATACTCTGTTGGTAATTCAAATGTAAAGATTTGCATGATGAAAAAGGAAAGGAGAGTAATGAAAATATCACATTTTCCTGGTGACCTCTCCCTGCACTTTGATTTCCCATGGCAGATCATTTGCCTAAATGTCCATAAGCTTCATAAATATGTAAATATCTACATTTAGGGTGTCTTCCTAAGGGTTTCTCTTTTGGCAGTAGCACAATCAGCCATGACTCCATATTGTAAAGCCCAGGGCCCATGGTGTAGTAATAGCACTAATAATCTCAAATCTTGTATTTATTTATTCGTTCATTAATATAGGCATTTATTTATTTATTCAATCACACAGTCTTCAAAAATAGTTATCCCTGTCATGTGCCAAGGATGAGGAATCAAAGCTAATTACAACATAGCCTCTTTCTAGACTGTCAGCAGTAAAGAAAGAAATGTTCTGTCATGATAGAAGGGTCATTTATCTGCCAAGTTCTGTTAAATGAGCTGATTCTCTTTCATTGCTGCTGGACATTACAGTTGTCTAAGCCCTCAGACAATTTGTCTGAAGAATTTAAAATTACTACAAGTTCGTGCCTATGTTATTATAGCATGTGCACTGCTTCCATTTTATTTTTAGATACCAGTTTTTATGCACATACTGCGTGCACTGTGCTGAGTGCTTTGCCATATTACCTCATTTATCAACACAGTAATATGAAATATTAGTACTATAATTATTTTGTAGAGAGAAAAGCCCAAGCTCAGAGAATAGTGACCTGCCCAATATCACATAAGTCTTCAAACCAGGACCTCCAGTCTATGTGTGTAGGTCAACGTTGAGTGTGATCAGATGAACTCAGCAGTAAGCTAGGAGGTAAGATAAAGTGAGAGTTTTATCTGTCTTATTTCCATAGCCAAAAAACCTGGTCAGATTTACAAACTCTTGTTCTCTTGCCTATATTTAGTTTCTATTCATTCTGCTTTCAACTTTTACATAATTTTAGCATGACTTCCCACTTTATAAAGTAGCACATGAAGTCTGCATGCTGATTAGTTATACAATTTTCTTTGTTCATGATGGGGGGATGGAAGTGCGTGCATGTGTGGGCTGATGGAATATCTAAAATTTCTTCATACTATTTTTCTCAGAAGTTATGCTTGTAACGGAAGTTTCTCAACATGAAATGTCATCAATTTGGCCCCACTCAGGAAGTTGCAAGGCACTTGACTCTAACCTCAGTGAATTGTATGTTCTCTAAAACCTGATAATCTTTAGCTGCCTATCATTTTTAAAGTTTTAAAAGTTGTTTTATTTCTTAACTAATTGTCTTGGCAATTTCTTTGCTAAAAAAACTTCTGATAAAATGCTTCAGAGTAAAGATACATTTGTATTTATATCAGCAATAGAATTGGGAGTGGAGGTAGGAGCAAGAATTTAAATGATCTGAATTTTGCTCTTACCAAAAATACATTGTGAGAATTTTATCCATTTATCTGGAATAAAATTTCTCTAACCATGTACACCATCACAACATACTTGAATTCGTAAATATAGGATAACCCTGGGATCAGAATAATCATTTCATCCCCAAACTGTATTACCTTTCTATGCTGAAAGATAGCCGGTTCTAATGAAGAGGATATGGGGGGATTCTAATGCAGATTACCTAATCCAAAAGGCCTTTATTGACATAGTCTCAGGCAACATATATGCTTAATGTCTAACTATTGTCAAGTGAACAAATAAGCTAATGAGACTAAGACTCTTACCAGGTTTCAGCCTAGAAACACAAAGCCAGTGTGATCATCTGTAAACATTAAAATGTCAGCCCTCTCACCACCTCCACATCTACTCTTTAAAGGCTCAGACTCATGTCTCTCTCCCAGCCAAAACAGCAGAAAATCTAAGCCCCTGAGCTACTTCACCACCTTGGATGGACTAGTTTCTACCTTTCCACTCCTCTTTATCCAGCTTTCCATGGTTAAGAGAAAAACCTGAGAAAGAGATGCAGTAGGTACAGTGAAGGCAGCAGCACCCCCTTAATATGGTGTATACTTTTGCTACAAATGTATCCTTTTTAGTACTGTGATCTGTGAAGGAGCCATCCTTTCATCAATTTGAGCCTCATGGTGTCTTCACTTTCCTCTCATTCCCTCTTTGCAGTAATCCAATCTCTCTTCCTATACTTCTGTCTCCTCAAGGCCTCTGCAACACTTCTACTCAAAAACATTTCCCTGAATCCTTGATTGGGTACCAGATATTCATTTTGAAAGGATAGAAGTTGTGACTGAGAATGCTTCACAAGAGATTTCTACCACTTTACAATCAAGTAATTCTTTCTTTAGGTGCTGCCTAACCTACAATTTCCTGATATTATTATAAAGTAGTTGTACTTTCTTGACCTCCCTTAAATATCTGGTTGATTAAAGTTTAAAAATTATGGTCAGTGGCTATGGTGTGTCCAATGAGTCCAAATAGAATAATCTATTTGGAGCAGTAGCCATAGCAGGAGTGGGGCCACAATGGAGACAGCATGTTGGAAGTTTGAAACACCTTTTACTGCTGTGGAAAGGGAAGAACAGAAGTAGGCGTGTGCTTTACTCCTGACAGAGGCAGTGCATATGGGATTAAATCTCATGGATCTGAAAAAAAAAAAAAATACATTAGAGATTAACAGTTGTTCCATAGCATTTGAAATAACACTTTGTGTTTCTTGATTTTTCCTAAGGTATTATGTTTTATGTATTTTAAAAAAATTTTCGGTCACTTTAGAAGGTATTTACCTATAGGCTGAGTGGATTGATTTAAATATAAATATAGAATATGTTACATGAGAATCATTATTGTATTTAATGCATTCCAGCAAACATTTCCTAAATGCCACTCTGTACCCAGTGTAATACCATGCATCAGAGATTAAGAAGGCTAAACAAAATAATCTCTGGCACAAGGAGGTCACAGTCTCATGGAAGGACAAGTGTCATACAGATAGATAAAGTATAAGTGCTATAATCAACAGAGATGCAAGTTGCTATGGAAACACAAAGAGGAGAACACCAAAGGAAATCATGAAAGGGCTTCACAGAGTAAGTGACTTTTGTGAACTTTAAGATGGAAAACAAAGGGTAGCTTATGGATGCAGAAAATAGCAGGAACAATTCCAGGAAAATAAATAGCAAAAGAAAAGTCACAAAGGGAATAGTGAATTCAGGGATTTGAAAATAGATTGTTATGGCTGGAGAGTATAAAATGAAAGGTGTGAGAAGAAATACATACTCACAACATAGGTAAAAAACAAATGGTTGGGAAAGACTTATGTATCCTGGAAGAGAGTTTCAATATTATACTAAAGATGATGAGAAGCCACCAAAAAACTTCAATCCAAGAAGTACATGATTTGATTTGCACATTGGAAAGATCTTTCTGGAGGCTGTGTGGAGAATGGACCAAGAAGGAGGGCACTGGAAGAACAGAGGTCAGTTGGAAAGCTATTACTATATTTTACACATGAAACATGAGGTTGCAAATCAAGACAGCAACTTTGGGAATGGCTAGAAAGCCATAAATATGAAAGCATTTCTAAATGTAAGATCTATAGGGCTTGATTACTTTTTGAATCTATATGAAGAGTATATATGTCAGATGAAGTGAGATTTTCTGCTTTAGGTAACTAGCTGGGTGTTGGTACTACTAAAGAGAGGTAGGCTGAGAATAAAAAAGGAGAGACAAATTTGTAGAGGAAATCAAGGATTTGGGCATATTGAGTTGAAGCTTCCTAAAGTGCTATGGACTGAACTATGTACCCCCCACCCCAATTTATATGTTTAACCTCTAACCCCCAGTGTATGTAATTTAGAGATGGGGACTTTGGAAGATAATTTGGTTTACATGAGGTCATGAGGGTGAGGCTTCATGATGAGATTAGTGGCCTTCTCAGAAGAAACACCAGAAAGCTTGCAATCTCTCTGTGCCTTGTGAGGACACAGTAAGAAGATGGCTTTCTGCAAGTCAGGAAGTGAGATCTCAGCAGAACCCAACCACACTGGCAACCTAATCTTGAACTTTTAACCTCCAGGACTGAGAAGATGAATTTCTGTTGTAAGGCACCCAGTTTATTGTATTTTGTTGTGGCAGCCTGAACGGACTGATGCATAGAAGTATTCAGGAAATTGGATGACACAGATCTGGGGCTCAGGAGACAGACTGAGGTGAAGCATATGATTTGGGAATAATATATATATATATATATATAGATAGATATAGATATATCTATATCTATCTATCTATATATATATATATATCTATTTATAAAAGTAAGGACTGACCATAAGACCTTGTCTTGTAGGAGATATTCTGTCTAAAGGTCTAATATGAAAATACTTTAAGTAAAACTAGTCTGAAAAATATCAAATGCACACAGTTCTTTTTATTATTAAAATTAGGGCATTTCAAAATTAAAAGTATTTACATTTAAACGTGAAACATCTGTACATTATTAAAATTAGTTTTACTAATTAGAATTGACAATATCTTATCTATACTTTTATAGCAAATAAGTGAAGAAATCAACAAAAAATAATTACTGAAACTCCACTGTGGATCAGTATAAAAGTCTCCAATATTAACCTGTACTTTCCCAGTAAGTATAAAGATGAGTGTAAATGCTTCTTAGACAATTGGCTATCACACACATGCTCCACTGCTATTCATTCAATAATATATACAAATTCAAACCTGGCAGGTATGAAAAAGGTGTTCGTTTCTTTTTGCAGAATTTATCATTTTGCACTTATGAAGTCAAATAAAAGCTTATGTCACACATACCAAAGATTTATACTGTACATTTCTAATACAGACATGTGAAATATTAACATGTAGAATTTAAAATAATAAATATACATATCGTTTATAATAATTGGGAATGTTAAAGATATGAACTTTTATGTACAATTATTCAGATTAAAACATTTTAACTTTAGGTTGTATCCGCAAATACTTCTCTTCCTCTCCGATTTGATCTTTTAGCTCAAGGAAAGTTAAAATGGAGTACATCTGTAGATATAGAGTTCAGAATGTGTGTTCAGTCACTTGTTTCTGTGATAGTTATCTTCTGTACCATGTTGGAAAGATTTTCAGACTCCAGATCTTCTTTGCCATTATCTGAATTTTCTGATGAGATGTAACAACCAGAGTCCCTTGGGCAGTCATCTAGTTGTGACTTATTTAAGGAGGTGTCTGGGCTTAAGGATAGGGGCACAGATTCATTTTCTTGCTCTTGAACATCTGTAAATGGAAAAGAAGGCAGCAGTTAGGCAAAGCCAAAAAAAGTTTTATTCATGCACGCATTTATCTTCAAGCTCTTTCAACTGTTCTAACCTTGACTTCTTATAATTGAAACTTCTATAAGTAAATAACATATTTTTTTTTATTATAAAAGAGATATTTACACTCAACTATTCAAACCACTGTTTTCTTAGAAGACAAAGTTTCCCCTTTGTTGCTCGCTTGCAGTTTCATGGAATTCATGTTAACTGCTTGCATAAGCAAAGATCAATATGGACTCTCATTTTACATTAGTGATGACTTGCCAAAGAAAGCAGATTGTATCCACAGTGTGACTGATGCCTTGTCCAAATACTCCTTAAAGAAACATTAGAAAAAGTAATTTGTAGATTATCCGTACAGTCCATAGTCCGTAGTGAACAACTCTAGAATCATGAAAATGTGGATTAGTGAATAAAGGATCACTGTGGACAACAATGTATAACAGGATTTCACTTACTTGGAGTTTAAATAATAAAACTTGGAATATTCGAGATTTCCCTTTTTATCAAACAAAGAAACCAGGTTTCTTTTGGGTAGTAAAATACCACCATTTCATCGAATCTTATTTAGTTTGTTTCGTATATCTGTTTGTAGTTCTAACAGTCATTTATATTCAGATTGGTAATTGTGTCATAAAAGCAGTATTTTAGATTCAATTGGTATTATCTTTTTGAAAAAAAAAATATTATTAGTGATGTAACAAAAGATTTTTCTAAAGAACCTAAGTAGCCCTGTTAAGTTTTACTCTTCTCAAGAATTCTTTAGCATCAGCTTTCTTTTTGTTAACGTGATATTTCTTTCTTTGCCTTCCCTGACACCAGCAAATGAGTATTTCTCTTCATCATGAGATGGACCTTAGCTCTCAGCTATATCAATATGTTTTATTCTTTTCCCTTCTAACCTTGGAACTTACCTCACTTTGGACATTTGAATAGCCCCACATTGCAAAAACCAAATATATACATTTCAGGGTGGAACAAGACCTCTGCCTTCAGTGGCTACATACTTCATCCCATTCCAGTCGGAACAAAGTAAGTACCAACTTCAAAATCCATGAGAGAAAAAAATGGTGTAGTTTTCCTTAATAAACTCTTATAATGCTGAGTAATTTATCTTTAGGAAATATCCCTTTATCTTATCTACACATCTGCTTTTTAATTGCATTTTCTAGGCTCTAGCTACCTTGCCAACATAGTTTATGATCCATTGTGTATCTAATTGTTGTCAACTAGAGAGAACTGAGCCCTGGTGCCCCACAGCATCCTATGTTTAACGAATTAACTTCTCTTTAGTGTACCTGGAATGGTACTAGTTATGCGCTATCTATGGAGAAGCTGAGAAAAAAGTTACTTAAATTATTTTCTGTGGTTTAGATAATGAATACAGGTTGAGAAAGGTTAGAAAAAATGATAAAAATCATTTTTTAGTCTACTCATCTTCAAAATGAATCATAAGTCTTTTTAATCTTTTCCTCAAAGTTTTTATTTGCAACAATGAAAACACATTTATACCATTTTCCAAATCTTCTCTACATTTGTACAACTGCTTTTAACTATGGATTCAACTATCAAATATTTAAAACTAGTAATGTTATAACTAGTTCTAGGTATAAGGAGCTTTAATTTTAATATGCATCTATTATGATTGTTATTTTAAAATTTTAGCTACATGAAGGATTTTCTATTTATTAGTCATAACAACATATATGTTGGGGGAATCTCTTAACCTACTTGATATTCATTAGTCTTTGTGAGCATCCATGTCTTCACTTTTGTTTCCAAGTGTGTGTGTGTGTGTGTGTGTGTGTGAGAGAGAGAGAGAGAGAGAGAGAGAGAGAGAGAGAGAGAGAAGGCAGCTCTGAAATGGGACTTCATTCTCTGAGCAGAAGCTTTCTCCCCTGCCTCTGCCTGTCTATCTTATTGCCACTGAAATGAAGTGAGCCAGCTCTATGTTCCATTATCCAAGTGTTTCTGGAAAAGGGCAGAGTAAAAAAAGCCCTTTTGTTTGCTTCCTGTGACATCAGCAGTGACCATCCTATATGGAGTACAATCCTCTTAGAATGGTTGTGGGGATAAAGCCATGTTTCTCCAAATTATATTTGAGCCTATCACCTGAACACAAAATTAAAATTACTGAGCTACTTCCCTTCTGACTGACATCTAAACAGGATTTGGCATAATTAAAACTGCTCCCAATACCATGTTCTATTTAGGTTGATTACTGATTGTGGTGCTGTCTTCAGTATATAAAATTTAGGCTTAAAGAACTCTGATTTCCAAAATTAGCTCTTTTCCTTTCAAAAAAGTAATTACTTAGCTTGTTATTTTATCCTCAGAAGGTTTTATACATTCATCTCAAAAGGCAATGAGTAAACAAACAATAAATAAAAATTTGACTTTAATAGAGAATGTAATTTTTTTAATATTAGTAATAAAATCTATTTGTTTTTATTTTTGAGAAACATTATATCACATTCTCTAAATTCTAGGAATTGGTTTGTTTTAAATACAGGTTACTTGTTGCAGAAACCTTTCATCTGCAATTTTTATGGAAAAAGGAAATAGTTTCTCAGTATGAAAGTTATGCAGCACTGTAATTTACAGAACAGCAGTAATTTGCTAAATGATTTCCTAGTAGAATGAAAACATGACTGTGCCTCCTCAAATGCTTCCCACCAGGCTTGCAATAATTTCAGGCAGGTGATCAGCTGGAGTCCCTCAACTGTAACTATAAAAAGAAAAGGCAGGTCATTATGTTATATTATGGAAATGAAAGCTATATAGCATTCAGTTTTTGTATGTGGTGGGTCAAGATTTTTTTTTTATTTTCTACATTTTGTCTTATTTTTCATTCTGACACTAATGACTTAGAGATTGGCATAAACCTAGTATTTGTGCTATGGATAGTTTTTCTAGCAGAGGGGATGAGTTCACAGTAATGCATCCATATTTTCTTTCTAAGTTATTTAGTCCCTTCACGTGACCATGAAACAGTAAAGCTAACTGACCTACCCAGAAATCTCGAGACTGTAACCTTTATCCCATGGTCCAATCATCTGAGCTAACTACGCAAGTGAGATTGAAATAAAAAATAGTTTGCTTCCAAAATTACAGATTTGTCATAATATAGCTGAGTGCATCTTTATACCAAAAAGTTTCTGATAATATGTTAACTTAAAAATTCCATATGTATGTTTGTATATTCCATTATTAATATTATGTAAAAACATATATGTGCATATAATTCACAAATGAAAGTATTAAAATTTTGATAGGTTTCTTCTGTAGTTCTCAGATCATCTATAATGTTTTATAATTGATTATAAGTAAAATCAAAAATTAAAATGCTACAATTTTTCAATAAAGTCCTGAATAGTTTGCAAATATCCCAAAGGCTGTACATTTTCAAATCTGAATATATTGGAGGATTATTAAATAATTTGAATAAGGATATTTCCTTTTGCCGCCAGCAAAAAGCAGGCATAATAAGTCCAGAAAGCATTTTCAAATCATTCTGTACTCTATATAATGAAAATAAAATAATTATGCTACGAGAAATTTTTTAGGAAATATTTTGTCATAAAGAACTAATTTAAATATTAAAATATTTTATTCTTATCAGATTTTTTATGTAATTATATAAAGTCCATGGTTCAACATTTCAAGATAGTTAACTGTGGAGATAAAAAGTGTCATGGTGATTATAAAATAATTATATTGGAATTGTGACATTTAATTAAGTATAGGCAATCTCAATTATACTAGAAGTGAAGAAAGCTTTAAGGAAATCAAATTAGATCCCAATTGTGTGAAAAAGTTCTCATACTTTAAGAAGAGAAATCTGTCCTATATTCACATATTAGAAAGTTAAGGATTTGATAAAAAATATAAACTACTAGTTTTGCTTCACTTTCCCAAGTTTCTATACCCATATTCCAGATTCTGACTTTACTGTCTTGATTGCCTTAGGTATGAAGCCTCTGTTGCTTTGGGCCAAGTATGATAAAATAATGCACTCTGAAGTGCATAGAAAAATGCCTGGTCATTCAAAGTACCCAGTAAACAATTAATATTTTTGTATTAAAAGAATATGATATTTAGATTAAAGCAAATATGAACTAAAGAATATTAAATATGGAATTTTGTGGGAATTAAAATGAAAATACCTCACAGCTCTTGGAATTATCCTCCTATTTTTCTCTATCCTGGTGCCGTCTTTAAAGAGGAAAAACCAGGGATATACCTCTTAGGATGGCTCAAAACCTCAGCCTCATGCTGTAGCTACATTTGAGTCACCTTAACCAAAACTCAGGCATTCTTCAGGTAACTGTGGCTGTATTTATTTGTCCAGAGGCAGCATTGTTCATGGAGGAATATTTGGTAGACAATATGGTACAACTCTTGGTTATTTCTAGTTTCGTCTTAAGCACATCCTTAAATCACATGAAAACTTTAATTTCCTAATTATAGTGAATATTTGGTATAAATTTCATTTGAATGTTAACCCACCCTTTGGGGAAAAAAATGATAAACAGGAATCCCCTCATGGAAAATCAGTGAATCACTGTTGTTTTCCTTAGGCCCTTAGAGAATATGGAGTTAAAATGACTGTCCCCCTTTTTATACACCTCTCTTTGTATCTCACCATTATAGTTAGTCTACCCTCTAATGAGATGGGTGCTAGGGAGTAAATCTTTTCACTCATACATACAGCAACCTCCACTTGTACCATGCTGGCTGCTTCAGTAAGAGCAGAGACACACTCGCTCAAGATTACAATCACTCAGCAACAACACAAAGAGCACTGTTAGGCTGCCACTCTGCCTAATCACACATCCCATGAACAGCTTTGGTCCCAGGAAATATTTACCCTTAGTTGAGTTGTTGTCCTATTGGACTATTTTGATAGTGACCAAATAAGATGAAAAACGATCATTTTATATTGCTTAATTAAGAACCTTGGGAAATCAATTTTATTAATCCTATTTTCTTGAGATAGCAAAAAATTAACCTAATTGTATTATTTTAAAAATTATGATTATTTGACAAAAATGGGATTACCCTGATCTACAATTTGCTTTTACCATTTAATATGTTTTGGACATCTTTTCACATCAGTATGCACTTCATTCTCTTAACTTCTTCATCCTACTTTGTTTGTATATATCAATTTATTTGACAAATTAATTAATGATGGAAGTTCACATTGGTTTTAGTTTTTTACTAAAATTATTAGTATTTTAACTAGTATTTTTATACATTTGTATGTAGAAGTTAAGCAAATTCTTAGCACTGGAATTTCTGGATATAAAAATATGCACATTTAATCTTTGACAGTTTTTACATTATTGCCCTCTAGAAATGTACTCATTTATATTCTAGCATACACACATGCATATGTGGTTTATACATGCATTAAATAAATCTTAGCAGCTCACATCAACAGCCATTTGCATGTTACAAAAACTTTAATGCAGGAGGTGGGGTTGCAGAGGATTTTAAGTATTATAAGCAGAAAAAAAGTCTTGCTTACTATTTGAAAATTTCTTTACTCCCTCACTCAACATTTATTCATTTTACAAGCATTTATTAACAATTCCTTTAATGTAAAGCAGAGAACTAGAGGCTTTGGGAAGACTCATGGTAATGAAGGATTCAGTCTTGTTCAGCCAGGGTAATCATTACAAAGCCACGCCTAGTACACAATGCAATACAAAAAGCACAGGAGCCCTGCATGCACAAGTGCTACCAGTCCCTTAGGTGGCTGAGGTGAAAATTCTATGAACTCCTTTCTCTTGGAATTGTTCTCTGGTAGAAGAGAAAAATGTTTATATTTCATTTTATTGTTGTTTTTTTTTTTTAATTACATAAACTATGGCACCTATTGTGATTAAATCTTAAGGGTAAAACCAAAAAAGAAATCTGAAGAAACTATGTTGCATAAGGACAAATAGCTATGACTAGAAATAGATATTAAATGCATATTTATAAATACAGAAAAGTAAAATGCCTAAGTGCCTTCTCTACTCTGTGTATGTAGATGGTTAGCATATCTTTTCTTAAAAGCTGTATGTATGTTTCTTTAATCCAGATTCAAATCATATGGCAAGTGGTTTGGAAACACCAGGTACGCATGTCAGGGACTAGGGCACCAGGCTACCCTGGCACATTTTCAGGCCAACTGCTGGACTGCTGCTTGGCATAACTATAAATCTCCCCTGCTGGCAGCTTGTGTTCCAGACTCCTGACTGGGCCTTGCCATTTGCCCTGCATCGTTTTGGGCAGATAGGCAGGTAGGAAAGCACAACTGGGGATAGTTGAGCAATGAGGAGCTGCTGTGACCACAGCTGGTGCCAACAGCCTGGCACACAACCCACCCTTCCCCCTTCCTCCTCACTGAGCACTGCAAAGGTTTCAGGTACTTAAAATGTATACAGATTCTAGTACAGTTTGCTTATTTACTGAGTTTTCTTTTTTTTTTCCAGTTTAAAATTTAATTATTCCTGTGCTAAAGGGAAAACAAGATATTTCCATCACCCATTTTCCCCAAGGACAATAGTACACATCCTTATGGACACACTTTTAAAACACATCAAAGTGTTTCTAAATGTGGGAAAAAGGAACAAGTTCAAAACAAAGAGAAAAAACATTAACTATTAACAGCAGTTAACTTACTCTAAAGAGATATTTCTCATAAAGCAAAGGGGTCTTGAAGGTTATGTTTATGGAACAACACACACAAACACACACACATTCTCTACTCTTTTTTTTTTTTACTTGCTGAGAATGTTTATTCTAATTAAATAGACCATTTTAAAATTCAGATGATAGAGAAATCCTAAAGTGCACAAAATAAACAGATTCTGCTCTTTTGCTCCTTTAAGAACCAAGTCGCACCCTAATCTTTCTTCTCCTTCTTACTTCATCTAGATTCCTAGCTGAGGGAGCTAGTGACCTAATTCTGCTCAGTTTTAATGCAACACAGGAGCAAATTCAGAATATCTCCGTACTGGTCTTGCTAGGATTGCAGAACCCCAAAGTCATTCTCCGCCTCCATAGGTAATCCTGTGATCAGCTCTAACACCACCTGCCAGCCCTTCTATCAGCTTGTTAGAGAAACATCTTTACCTCTTGTCAAGCAGTGACCTAAAAAGTTTAATCTGATTTACATTTTCAAGGTCTAAGTGGGTGCAATGTTATCTATTCTTCCCTAAGCCAATGTTATCTATTCTTCCCTAAGTTTTTGTCTCTGTCCCATCCCCATTCTCATGGTCCCTCCAGAAGTATAATTAAAGGATCACATGGAGCTTGTGGTCCCTTCTACATTATTTCAAAAATTTACACTTGTCCTCAAAACAGGTGCCCACTCTGCTCAATTTTTATACTGAATGATTGGCAAAGCAAAACTTTGCAGTTCCCAACCTAAGAAGCAGTGAAGCTCTAAACTAGGAATCTATTGACATTCCCAAACTGACATTATTTAATGATCAAAATAAAATGCATACATTAAATCCTGGCCAATTTGCATACTCTATTCTTCCACATACACACAAAAAGCTAACTATTTTTAACCTATGACTGGTACATCCATTTGTTTTTAATAATGTCTTAGTTATATATAACCATATTTTTACATAACCATATAGGTCTTTATCATTCAAGGTACATGAAGGTTGTACATTAAATTTTGGCATGGTTGTAGAAGGTACGATTCACAGAGTAGAGACTAGATAAAAATAAGCATGCAACAGCATGATACTGAATCATCAGAACTCTATATCTTATCAACAAATAAAAGTCATTCTTCTTTATTTCTTGAGCAAAGCAGTTGCATAGAAGATAAATAGCTTTCAGTCAGAATAGCCTAGCATGCAATATGCATCTTTTTGACATGTATATTCTAATAGTACTCTAGACTATAAGATTAAAATAAGAAAAATCTCTGAGTTGTATGTTGACAATAAACACTAGTTGAATCTGCATTTTTTCCATTTTTCGTCTCCCAGAATTTGGCTCAGTGTGTATATCTTTGTACATTACTATCTATTATTAAAGGATCGACTTCTAGTGACCTTCAAGTATAGTTTTCTAAAGTTTTATAAGTGAAATAATTTGGGGGGTTTGTGCTTTTTTATATCAAACATTGAATGTCACATCATGCGTTGGAGATGTTTTTTGTTTTCAGAGAGCAGGGTATAGTAGACTGTATTTCTAATATTTGCATTTAGGAGACTGGTTTCTAAATAAGTGACCTTGAGAAAACTGCTTACCTCCTCTAGTTTTAGTTTCCCTACCTTGCAAAGAAAAAATTTGGGTCAGATGGTTTTTTAAAATTACACCTAGCTCTAATTTGATATCATCTACAAATTATTTCTTTGTTAACATAGAGAGTAGATGGGTGATGAGGAAATTGGAATGAAGAAAATGAGTGGATGCCAAAAGTGGCCCAATCCTTTGGCACTGAACTGATCTTCCCTCCATGGGTCCCTGTTGAAAACTGTTGTATAGCTGAAAGCCCTGCTTGCCGAAGGCCCCTTCCACTTACAGTCCTGTTGTAATGCAACCATAATAGCCTTCCACTTTTCAGGGAATCAGGCTGTTGCAAGCTTTCTGTTCCACTTAAATGTTAACTTCCACTTTCTGAGTTGGAAAACTGAACTGAAGCTCTTGTGTAAATTGGCAAAGTAGTAGAAAATTTCAATTTTCAAATATTCATTGTTCTTTTCATATTTACTAGTTCGCATGTGTGGAAGAAAGAACTTGTGTTTTTATAGCAGACTGCCTTGGGTTAAAACTCCATTTCTGCTACTTATCTGTTTGGCCTCTTTGAAATTTATCTCTAAAATGCTTTCTTATCTGCAGAATGGGCCAAATTCCTACCTGGCTGGTATTGTAGAAGAAAAGTAATTATATACGAGTCTTCAAAAACTACTCATTCTTCTTCCTCCCTGTACTTCAGCATCAAATTATTTTGGAGAGAATTGACAATGGTACTGACCATTATCAATTACGAGAAATCTACAGAATCTATTTTTTAGCCTCACAGTGCTTAGTGAGGAGATATGTTTTGAAAATGACAAAATGTGAAAAATGTGGTGGGGACACTCTCTTTACCTGAAAGATATTGCTACCTCAGTTTACAGTGATCAGGTTTGTTTGCGCTTGTACTGTTGAGTACATTGACTACTTAAGTTTGACCTTTGTCTGCTTCTGTGACTCTTCTCTCTGCATCTTCTAGCCTTCGCAACTTTAAAGAATGCATATAAATACCTAGGCCCAAGAATAAAATCATTCTGAAGATGTCAAATTAGTCATCCATGTGAACATTCTTTGAAAAGGATGAAGATCTGTGCAAACTCAAGACAGTGAACAAGAAGAATATGAGGTACAGTTTCTAAAAAATAAACTAATACCTATTAGATAAAAGGCCAGTGCCTAATAAACATGTGCTGTGCAACTATGCCCGTTTTGTGTGGCATATGAAAGAGAATATAGGGAAGGCCACAAAGGATCAGTCAGGAAGCCTGGGTCTTAAGTACAACTTTCTTCCTTAGTCTCTATCTGGCCTGTTATTTGTAGTGTTAGAAAGTATAGCATAACATCTCAAATACTGGTCTTAGCTCTTCAATTCAGGTACATGAGCTTAGACAAGTTATTTATCTTTTTGATTTCTCATTATAAAAATAGGGAATGTACAATTTAGCTCACAGAGTTTCAGAGAGCATTAAAGAAGGTAATAAATGTGAAGACCTTGGCTCAAAGTTTTACTCAGAGAACATGTTCAAAAAAAGTAGTTAGCATTTAATATTACTTTAGAAAGAGAAGATTGGATTAGATGATCTAAGTTCTTTTTCATCTTTAAAATTAGACACTTCCTCCTCTCCCCCTTTTTTTTTCCTAACAAAATACTCCTTGCAGATCTTGGCATGGCCTAAACTCAAGGTTCTGGGAGCCTGACCAGATTCAGTAAGAAGAGTGTTCAGATTGGGCAACTGTAAAAACAAAAGCTGTCCTCTCATCACAAACCCAGTTGGTGTAGCCAGTATTCTGCCACGAGTGAATCTTCATGTATTACTCTATCTTAAGTTTATACTTACAAATACATAGAACCATCTCAGATAATAAAATTGAGTGTTGAATATTTTTGCAAGCTACTATAACATTTTGAAAGAATATTAAAAACACATACGAGGTGTGACTATATGGTAATGAAATGAATTTTCTTGTGTGGCACAAAAGCTCATTAGCTTAGAGCCATGCTCAGTGCTGTTCTACAGAAGTTGCATATGACATTTCTCGTAATGGCTCATGCTGTCACTAAGTATTTGTTTCTGATTCCCTCAGTCTTTGGGAATGCAGACATCCACTTGTGTGTAAGTTAATGGCTCTGCAGAATCTGAATGAGTTGCTCAGAAAAGTCTTTTCATTTTCTGAGACCAGTAAGGAAAAAAAGGTCCTCTTCCTAATTATATATTTGACCAGAGTTGTTTCCAAATATATAAGAAAATATTTATTTTGTGAGAAAGAATGCTTTATATGATTCTCAGTAAATAAAATGGGGGCTTTGTTTTTAACGATTTTACTATTTACATTAAACTATGATTATCAGCTAGGGAGAAGAGTAAACTTACTTTCTTCATCAAGGAGATTTTCAGCAGCTGATAGTAACCTCATCCTGTCTTCTGGGTTTTTAATGTTTAATTCAATGAGATGACTCTCTTTTATATCCTTTAAATCTTCTATGGCCTCATAACCATTGAGTAAAAGTGTTGATGTGTAGTCCTGTGTGGGAGAAAAAATATGAATAATATAAGGTAGTCAGATTCAAATATTTTATTTTTAGTTCTCTTTAGATTTAAAGAAAGTATAGAAATACATATGGAAATCAAAAGTGCAAATAGAACTTTTGCTGAACTTTATTATAGTTGTACTAGTTTTCCACATATGAACTCTAGGGCATTTAAAATTGTATGCTATACAATTCCAACCTTCTGGAAGGACAAATATAAAGAAGAAAATATTACCTTAAGCTGGACAATGCTAAATCACGGATCAGTTAAATAGCTGGATCATTCATCCCTTTGGGCATTTTTTCACTTCTCAAATAGCTGTATTGACAAAGCTAGAGTGTCCTTAAATCTATCAATAAAGTGCCTCTAATAGAGTATATTATAGTAATACTTTTGAATCTGCATCTCTTCTTATTTGCTCGATTGCAAAAACAGCTATCCTCATTAACTTCTTGGAGTAGGTTAAAAAATGAATTTGAAATAGATACAATTTATATAAAAAAGTGGACTTAGCATTTTGGTTATAAATCTAAGGAATCCAAGACTTTCTATTTAATTAAAAGCTTTTATTAAGCTTTTACAAAAGCACTGCGACTGGGAAAAGTATTGTTTCCTTTTCTCAGAATGTATGTCTTGCCCATCATTTACATCAAGATCTATTAGTTCATAGGCTTCTGATTTCAAAGTCTGTATGCTATTTATGCAATCTCTATTCTAACAAATTCAAAGTGAAGTTGAATGTTTTCCAGCTTCCTCAAAAATTCTTCCCATTATACTTGATTATTATTTTAATATCCTTATTTTAGTTATTAAAATTGAATAAGAGAGTGTGTTAAAATTTTAAGTAATCATGAAGAACTTATTACCAGCCCTTTATGGACAAAAGAAAAGGAAAAAGTAGCAGTTCTTTTAAAATTAATGTATCCTTGAAGGGACACTGTATTAGAAAAGAGAAAACCAAAATTCCCATTCTGACATAACCATCTAACTGTGGGTTCTTGAGTAAGTTATTTAACTTCCTTAGACCTTAGTTTTCTCATACAACAAACGAGTAGTAGAGGCAAGATTCAAACTTGTACTTCCTGCAAGGGGTGCCCAGTTTGAGAGCACTAGTAGTAATATAGGAAGGCCTGGAGAGTGTGTCTACAGACAAAAATATTGATAATTCAGGACAAACAAGGAAGGTTAAATTGGCTATTGCCTTAATGAATTTTGAAAACTAGCAAAGTACTACTATGTTAATTTTAAAAATGGATTGCAAAACAGTAAGTTGAGTAAAGCTAGGTGTACTGTATGTACACACCATTTAACAAGGTAAATATTTCATAAAAATTTTGCTAATATAACGAGAAAATAATTGGATTATAAATATAGAGAACAATTTCCTTAACACAATTATTTGGACTTAATGATCACTGTTTCCTAACAAATTACTTTTAAAACAATTATATTTAGTTATCTTAACTTGCTTTTGATCTCTGCTCTATAGAAAATACAATTTCATTTTTACTTTTTTCTTTTAATTTTCTGGATTTTTATTTTTACTCTTTATACTCTCTATCATTCTCATTTACATATTTTCTCAGAGCTTTTATTCTCCTAGGTATTTTTTCATTTTACACTGCACTTTCTCAACATTAATCTCTATTGTCATTGCTAAGTACCATTAGAGTTTAGTTCAAAGGATGTTATATCAAGACCTGTCCTTGCATAATAAAAGTAATAAAGGAGAAACAAGAACTGTTCTTGGAAAACAGATTTTCCTTTGTTCTAAGTCATCTATTTTTTAACAATTCTGTACAAACACTGATCCATTTCCCTCAATTATTCCTTCCATATGCAACGAAAGTCAAATAGGCACAGGTTTGCTAACCTGAAGGTGAATCTTCTCTAAGAACTCCTGCAGAGTCTTGAGTTTCTCTCTTCCACTCCTTCGTTGTGCCTTTATTTTCTTGGGAGCTGTTTCTTCTTCTGAGATGACATCCACATAAATAAATTTGAAGTTTCCCACCTTATTGTTCAACATTCCTGTCCACATCCCCATTGGTGTTTTGCAGATAATGTCTATGATGTCTCCTTTCTAAGGACAAAGAAATATACAAATCAGACTTTAGAGAACTCTGGTGCTATGACGATTGGTAGAAAAAAATAATGGATCATAGAAAGTTAGAAGAATGAGGGCATTGTGCTAAGGGGATTCTAAAATAAAAGAAATCATAGAGGAAATTTCCTTTAAAAGTCCAAGGAAACTATTTACTAGTAATAATGAAGGAAATGTTCTTGAAGAAAAGCTTCTACGTGCATTTGATGGCGTTTGTGTTTTTTATATCATATCAACTTTTCAACTTTTATTTGTAGAGCACAATGTAATTTACAAAACACTTTTGTACACATAAAGTCATCTTATGTCCAGAACACACCACTTAGGTACATACGTGAGGTGTCATTATTACTCTAAATATTACTAAAAAAAGAAACGTGGACTTAAATAATTTTCCAAGATTTCAGGAAGTTAATGACAGAAGCAGAATTCAAGCCTAAGCTATCTGAATTCAGAAATGATGCACTTTTTATTAGTTCTGTCAAAGCAATATATATGTAGCAAAGCTCAAGCCATCATTCCTAGAGGAGCTCCCATATTGGGGAAGGAGAAGAAAGAGAAGTCTGTGACTATACCTATGCTTCTAGTTCATCTGAAAAATTCATCTACAGTATAAAATAAACCCATCTAAAGTATTGCATCTATCTAACCTAATGAAACTGTTCAGAACTTTGTACAAACCAAATATGTAACAAAATTATGTGTGCATTAAGGATAAATTATGCTACTTCATCATTCTAAAGGATATAATACTTAGCTTGAGCTCCACAACAGTTTGAATTGAAGTATGAATGAAGCATACTGGGATGGACAAACCAGTTGGTCTTTTTCTTTATTCATGTCTGAGTCTAACTGGCTACAGACTGCCAGTTATTGACAGGAGTATAAAACCTCACAGGGGTATTTCCTTGCAAAGAAAATTGACTTTTATGCAAATACAGTGTCTACATTTATTTTTATTTTTATTATGGTGACATTGGTTAACAAAATTTAAAAGACATAGTTATTCCCTTAAGACATAACTTTCTACTCCAGGGAGGACATTATAGTTTCCGATATTTTTGCTATTCTAGGAGTCTACCTGCAAACGAAGTATTAAGTCTGCTACTAAAAATATGTTTTTTCTGCTGCTCCATGAATCCATATTCTTCCACCTAAAACACAAATTGTATTTGTAATAGTAGAATTCAATGTGATTAAAAGATCTGGTCTTTCTGATTTGTGATTGCTAATCTGACCCTATGAGCTGTTCATCCAGGTCTTCTCACCTTTAGCTATAGGGCTAGATGAGATCAGCTAAGCAGACCCAGAAAGTTTCCCAAAGCTCTAGGCGAAGTTTCTAAGCATGGCAGCTCTCTGTTCCATCCTTCTATTATTGTTTAAACTTGTAAAAGGGTATACATTCCAGGAAAGCTCAGCAAACAGAGACCCAATTTAATTTTGTATAAGATGCTTTTTGGAAACAATAGTATTCAATATTCACTTTTTGTGTCTTAGGAGAGCTCCACAAACATGCCTTAGGCAGCACCAGTGGAGGTATGCTGGCGTAATACTGTAGGGAAGGTGAAAGCTATCCTGAGTCAAAATGTATTCAATTCATTCCCTTTCATTGCCCTCCCCCGACAATGGTAACTAGGCTACTAGCATCCCAAGACTTGGACTAAGAAATGACGAAGGAGTTAATTGTGGGGAAAAATGTTTTCCTCAATCTCCAGCCAAGCTCACTCTGATTTGATACCACAGAAGGGATAAAAAGAAGTGCTTAGTGCCTTGAATGTGAAATAATAATATCAATACTTCATAACTTATCATAGTTATTGGTTAACATTGCCATGGTGTTGACAGTATAAAAAATTCATAAATTCTGTCCTTTTAGCTACATAGCATTTTATGTTCCTGAAAAGAATAATTTAACATCTATGAAATATTTTAGCATTAAACCTTCTTCTATTCGTGCTGTTGTAACCATCTCCTCCCCTTGAGTGAAAGCAGGGCTATGAAAATGATGAATTTCTCACACATGACCATGTTGTGTTATACGACAGAAGGGACTATGCAGATGTAATTAATGTTCCAAATTAGTCAATTTTGTAATTAAAAGGGAGACTATCTAGATGTTTCTGACTTAATTAGGTAGGAGCTCTTAAAAATAGAGATTTGAGGCATGAGCGAGCTTTTCTCCCACAGGCCTTGAAGGAGCAAATTTCCATGTCATAGAGAGGACCATGGCTGGCAGCCTCAAGGAACTGAGAATGGCTCCCAGCTGATGTTTAGCAAGAAAGCAGGAGCCTCACTCCTACAACCATAAGGAACCAAATTCTGGTAACAGCCAGTGAACTTGGAAGAAGATCCAGAGACTTAGATGAGATCATAGTTCCAGCTGACACCTTGATTTCAGCCCAGTGAGATCTTAAGTAGATAAGCCATGCCCAAATGTATGACTACAGAACTGTGAGATAATTAATGACACATTTGTGTTGGTCGAAGCTCCTGAGTTTGTGGTAATTTGTTTCACAGCAATAGGAAATGAATACTGAGAACAAGAGTAAGAAGAGGGAACTCAAGAGGGAATATCATCGAGAGAAAGATGTCTATTTACTCCTGGTAACCAAATTAAATACCGAAGTTGCCCAGCTAAGTGTGGTTCCCAAGGCCTTTGGTCTGCTGGACTCTTGCCTGCTATCTCTCTTTCCTCTCTCTCCTGGCTTTATTATTTTTACTTGAGCAAGTATCAGGCAGAGCTACTCAACTGCTTTCAGAAAAATGTAGATAATTCCTTCTCCCCGATAGGCTCTGATCCTATACATTATATACATAACAGCAACTTACACTAATAGCTTCAACAGACTGATTCTTCCCCCGTACCTGGTGTGTTTTGTTCTAATTCTTGCCTCAGTAAACAGGTCCCCAGTTTTACTACTGGGAAAAACACCCAGTTCCTACTGCTTGTACTTCTAAAACAGATCATACAACCAGCATTAGACAAACCACACAGAATGCAGATATGATGTGCACACACCTTGATTTTGAGGGAGTCAGTGTCATAGGGGCTTGGCGTGAAATCGGTATGCACTCTGGCACGGCCACAGAACGGGCCTGAGTAGGGGCCGTCATCATCAAGTCGAAAGCTGTCCCGGTTACTTGTACCATCTGAACAGCTTGTTATTCCACCTGATGAAGGCAAAGTGGAGGTTGACAGTTCTCATCGAAGGTTCATAAGCATCATCTGGACACAACTAGGCAGAGATAATGCTGAAACATTGGATGGCAGTCTCCAGAGGGGGTTCTAAGGGACCCATCCTGTTTTTGCTTCCCAGTCACTCTCCATCAGGCACTAGCTTTCCATAGTACATTCTAGTTAATAAAATTCTTCCCACATTCAACATCACAATTTAGAATTTTAAAACTTCCAGCAGAAATGAATACTAATAATATCTGAATTTCACACATGCAAAAATATATCCTTCAAATGTTTGTGCAGTAACTTTTTCCCCCCACAAAATCACTGTTCCATAGCCAATAGGAAAATAAGAATAAAATTTAGAATATTTGAAACATCTGGTCTTTGCTATCCATCTCCAAATAACAGAAGCAGTTAATTTAATAGGAAATGAAAAATAAACTTTGTAAAAAAAAAAATTTAAAGCCCTTAAAAGATTAGAGGGATGTATAACAGTGTGCATATAAAAAAGTTATAAGGCACCCTACAATATCAGTAGTTTCATCCAAATATTGTAACATGAAATGTGATTGAACTCTGAGGGATATCCTTCTTAGAAAATATCAATGCTTTTAGAAAATCCTTGTTGAACATGTACTGATGATATTCCTCTTATTTAATATTATATATTGCTTCATTCTTTATTCACTAATGCTGGATGGAAACCTAAAACATAATGTCAGAATTGATGTAAATGTCCTGCTTTTTTTGAGAATATTGAATTACAAAAGGAAAGGAAGAAAAAAGTAAGAGCAGGCTTGGAGAGAAGAGTAGAGGGAGGGCGGGAGGGAGAGAGAGAGGAGAGAGAGAGAGACAGAGAAAGAGAGAGAGATAGAGAGAGAGAGAAACTTTTCTAGGAGGTCCAAATCTAAACTTTAAAAGATGGAGGGAATTATCCAAAGTG